>NW_024110889.1:0-14030 GCF_003073215.2 Triticum urartu
CATGGAAAAAAAAAATATATACATGCTGGGGGACCCTTCCCCCCGCCGCCCGGGTGGCTGCTCCTGCCGATGCGGTAGAATTCTGCCCGGGCTGCGTCCCCGCCATGCAAACTCCGGCCCAATTCGGCGGCTCAAGAGGGTCCGGAATACTGCTGCCATTGGAACAGCCCCCGAGCATGCCGTCTTGCAGCTGGTACAACGAGTCCGTCTCACCTGTTGATGATGCAGTATCAGAGCAGGTGGCCGTCTCCCCGCCTTCCATCGATCTTTCGGAGTATTCACCGCCATGGATGCAGC
Organism: Triticum urartu; assembly: GCF_003073215.2. Classification (NCBI taxonomy): domain Eukaryota; kingdom Viridiplantae; phylum Streptophyta; class Magnoliopsida; order Poales; family Poaceae; genus Triticum; species Triticum urartu. The sequence goes on from NW_024110889.1 coordinate 298, forward strand.
CTACGAAGGCATGTTTCATGACAGATTGAACACGGGCGGTCCTGGCGCGCTGAGCCGTTTCGATGAGGTTGGTGTGGACGTTTGGCTGAGGGCCTGACTCACCGATCCGGCCGATGAAGACGTGAATTCCGCCGAAGGGGACCCGGTACCCGTACTCGATTGAGCCGGCCTCGGGGCCCCGACCTTCGTCGTCGATGTAGAGCTTGCCGCGATGACTATTGGTCATCCGGCCCACAGCGTATCCCTTGAGCCCTTCCAAGTTGCCCTTCAAGAACTCAAATCCACCGTGCACTGGCCCCACGGTGGGCGCCAACTGTCGTGGAGTTGACACGGCAGATGTCCTAGAACAAGGACTTAGTCGTACGGCCATCGCACTAGGAAGCTTAAAGGGGTTGATCGGGACAAAGGACACACGAGAGAGTTTTTATACTAGTTCGGCCCCTTACGATGAAGGTAAAAGCCTACGTCTAGTTGGGATTGGTATTGCAGAGGTTTCAATCTCCAAGGGGCTAAACTCGCCGGCTTGGTTATCGACTTGGTTGTTTCTTGCCCTAAACCGCCACCGGGTCGTCCCCTTATATACACGGGTTGACACCAGGTGGCTTAAAGAGTCCCGACTGGCTCATAATCGTGTCCGGCTCGGTGACTTCTTTTACATGCCTTTCTGTACAAGTATTTGCCGTCCATATGGCGGTTTACAATAACGGGCCTTAAGCCGGCCCCAGGCCTTTGGGCCTTCTATATGTTTAATAAACTATCATCTTGAATGTATATTCGGCTTCTTATGTAACCCGCCATTAGGGTTGACCCGGCCCCTCCTGGGCGGGTCATACTGGTAGTAATATCCCCAACAACACTGAAAAATAATTGCCTTACAAGACATCAAAAAAAGAAAAGAATAAAAAATGAATAAGAAGAAGAATAAATTTCAATCAATAAAAAACAAAATGTAATTCCATTCTATGGAGAATGAATCATGGGAGTACAGTTATCCGAAAGAAGCAATGCAAGAAATAGAAAGAAAACATAACAAAATTCAGTGAAAGTAGGAAAGAATTCTACAAGGATTTTACCTAACAGAAGGAAGGAGAAAGATAAACAAATAAAGAATAACAAACTTCTTTTCATGGGAGAAAGGATTATGAGGGTGGCTTAACCCTAAAAGAAACAACAAAATTTAAAGAAAGAAATTAATATTACACAGCTTAGCGTAACATGCACAATCATGAATATTATTGTCAAACTCTTTTTCGACATGCAGGAATTGAACTAAATTGAAAAGTTGTGCTTGAATTAGACAAAACTGCACTATTCTGTCTCGTACAAGAACAAGTGTAAACTAGTGCGAGGTTAATAATTTGTATTTATAATTTATGTAGAAATTGTTTTGAAAAAGAGTTCCATTTGATGTTCCTGAAGAAAAATTAAATAGTGTTACAAGATTACGGCATTGAACACACCGTCACCTGCACAAATATATAAGAAAATCCAGAGGCCAAAGAAATGAATAAATATCAGCAAAATCTAAGACATAATAAAGAAAAGACAAAAAAACTATTTTTCTATGGCAGAATGAATCAAGGTGATTGGTGTTACGTAAAAGGAATAATAAAATGAAAAATAAACTTAAAGCAAATCATAATGAAAATACGCATACAAATTATATAGAACTTGCACTGTTCCATAATATGAAAAACAGGCATATATTATGTACTTATCTTTGTCATGCCTTGTTTTGGGTAAAAAAATCAAAAATAAATTCATTAAAAAATATAAATGTTATTCTGAAGTGTGAATTTGGCGCATTGCTATTACCGTGAATGAAGAAAGAAAATGAGAAAATGAATTCAAAAGAAATAGCGACAAGATAGTCTCACACAAAATGCATATAACTTGCACTGATCCACAATCTACTTCCATGTTATACTATCTGTTCAAACAACAAAATAAGAGTGTTGGCGATTATTCATCTCTCGACCAGTTAAAATTTGTTGACATCTTATATCAATGGTGCTGCCTCTCTCTCTCTCTCTCTCTCTCTGCGCGCGCACACACAACACATACACACATGCACTTCTTACTTTATATTTTTAGGAAATCTTAAAATAAATCCTCCCACCCCCCCCCCCCCCCCCCTAACGATTGAGCGATGCTACGTAATTAGCGATACACACGCATATATTCCTCAGGTTTTTTTTTGAACGACGCTAATTTTGGAAAAAAGGAAAAGGCCCATGAGAAGCCCACAAGCGGCCAGATTGGCCAATTGGCTCTAGTGTCCTGGCCTCCTGGGCGTTGCGTTCTCACGTGTGATTAACATATACTTTGGTTAGAGCATCTTCAACACTGTCACACCGGCATCAACAGGAGATGATGCGACGGACGTGTGATGTGGTGGACCCCAATGCCTGGTGGCACGGACCCACCTGTAAGGCGAGTTGCCAAGTGTGGTGCGGCTATTTAGCCAGCTAGAGCTAGTAGGTAGGCATGTGATGTGTATGATGTATTTCTGAACCTAACTCACCTACGCTGTACCTCCTCCCTTGGAAAGAAACCTCTTCCCCAAGTCTCGATCTCATTCCCTTCCCCTCTCCGATCCCCTCTTACGATGATGAGTTCGTGACAGTTGGTAATTAGAGTTAGGTTTTGCCCACCCAAATTTTTTTCGTTGCCACTCAGTCCCTCTCGATCGATCCGTAACATCCATCGCTGCGGGTGCAGTCTTGCTCCGGCGAGATTCGCTCGAAATCCCCAGCGGGGTTGGTTTGATTTGGAGCGAGTGCGACGGTGCCGCCCAACAAACCTTCTGCTCAAACTCGCCATATCATCACCGTGATGTCGTAGTCCACGGGCGAGCTCAAGACGATGCTGTAGGCGCTCCTGAAGCGCTTCGACGAGACCACGCTTGCAAGCGACAAGCAACGCGAGGCCCAGATCGCGTTCAACACGCAAGTCTCCGCGGATCTGGCGCACATCCGCAAGCAGCTGGACCTCACCCAAGCCGACGTCGACGAGGTACAGCAGCAGCGCGAGCTACTACCTTCCCCGCCCGCCGCCGAGCGCCACCGACCGAACGACGCCGACCACCACGACGGCGACACCCAGGCCTCTGCGGTGACGTCGTTGGAGCACGTCCGCGGATCTCGTCCTCAAGGCCCAGCCGTCCGCCTTGCCAACGACGGCCCACCTCTGCTTCCCACGCGGCACCCTCTGCCGCACGCAGGCGTGGGGCAGACGACCGCGTTCATGGCGGGCCGTGACGCGCCCAATGGGCAGCACGAGGAGTACACGGTCAAGCTGCCTAAGCACGACTTTCCGCACTTCGACGGCGACGCGCCCAGCCTTTGGATCGACCGCTGCATCACCTACTTTGACCTGTACCGCGTTCCGCCGCACAGTTGGGTGACCACGGCCTTGTTGTACATCGACGGCCATGCCGCGCGCTGGTACGAGGCGTACCGGCAGACACATCGCTCACCGACGTCGGACAAGTTCACCGCAGCCATCATCAGCGAATTCGCACCAGACGAATTCGAAATGGAGATGCATAAACTGATGCAGCTTCGCCAAACCGGCACCGTCGCCGAGTACAAGATGGTGTTCGATACCAACATGTACCACCTGCTCGCCCTCGATGCGTCGCTCAACCCCAAGCTGTTCATCACATAGTTCCTGCTGGGCTTGCGCGATGATCTGCGGGTTGCGGTCCGTCTTCAGGACCCGTCCAGCATCACACGTGCGGCGGTGTTGGCCTGGATCGTGGAAGAGGAGGCCGGCACACAATGTGCTCGACCGCGGATCATTCCAGCAGGACGACCACCACCACCACTGCCATTGTCGCTTCCTCCCCAAGCCGTGGGGGCGCCACGGCCAGGCAGCGCGGCCATCCCCAATGACGACCTGGCGCGTGAGCGACAATTGCGAGAGCACCGACGCGCCAACGGGCTCTGCTTCAAATGCGGCGATCGTTACTCCCGCGACCATCGATGCAAGCCAGCCACTCAACTGCTCACAATTCAAGTCGGCGACTATGGAGAAGTGCTAAGTGACGACACGGTTCACGCCCTGGACCTGCTTGACGCACCGGCTGATCAAGACCCCGCGCCCGAGTGCTGCGTACTCTCCACCCACGCGGTCGCCGGCACAGAGTTGCCGCGCACCATTCGTCTACGCGCGCTCATCGGCAAACAAGTGATGTTGCTCTTGGTGGACTCAGGGAGAACACACAGCTTGGTCTCCAAGGCGTTTGCCGAGAGCGTGCATACTCCAACCGTTCCCGTGCCTGCGGTGAAGGTCCGTGTGGCCAATGGCGAGCGCATGACCTGCAACAGCATGGTGCAAGGGCTGAATTAGTGGATTCAGGGCCACACCTTCACCATGGATATGCGGCAAATGGAGTTGGGCGCTTACGAAGGCGTGCTCGGCATGGACTGGTTGAAGCAGTTCAGCCCAATGAGTTGCCACTGGCGCGACAAGATGCCGACCTTCGAACACCACGGTGTCATGATCACCCTACAAGGTGTCCGACCGAGGCAGCACGAGCGGATGGAGGAGATCGATCCCGAGCAATTGCGCAATGGCAAGCCGGCAACGACATTTGGTACATGGCCGTACTGGTTTTGCCCCGCGCACGAGCCGCACGCGACCAAAATACCACCAAGTGTTCAGAGCGTTCTAACGGACTTCGCCGACGTGTTCGCCGACCCCAAGGGCTTGCCTCCTCATCGCCGCTATGATCACACCATCACCCTGGTGGACGACGCGCGCCCCGCCAACTCGCGACCGTACCTCTACTCGCCCTGCAGAAGGATGAGATTGAGCGTCAAGTCCACAAGATGCTCCAGTCAGGCGTCATCGAGCACAGCATGAGTCCGTTCGCCGCGCCCGTGCTGCTCGTCAAGAAGAAGGACGGCACCTGGCGCTTTTGCATCGACTATCGTCGGCTCAACGACGCCACGGTCAAGAACAAGTTTCCCTTGCTCATCGTGGACGAATTGCTCGACGAGCTGGCTGGAGCGGCCTTCTTCTCCAAGATGGACCTCCGCGCTAGGTACCACCAGATACGCATGCGCGCGGGCGACAAAGAGAAGACGACATTCAAGACGCACCATGGCCACTTTCATTTCAAGGTCATGCCGTTCGGGCTCACGAATGCACCGTCGACGTTCCAGTGTCTGATGAATGCAATCTTCGCCATGTATGTGTGTAAGTTTGTGATCATATTTCTGGATGACATTCTGGTCTTCAGTGAAACTTTGGAGGAGCACCTGGAGTATCTTTGTCTCGTTCTCGCCCTGCTCCACGAGCACCAACTATACGCCAAGGAGTCAAAGTGCTCTTTCGCTCAGGACAACATCTCCTACCTCGGCCACATCATTTCCAAGGACGGTGTCGCACGGACCCTGAGAAGACGCAATCCATGGTGGCGTGGCCGACTCCAACAACTGCCACTGAGCTTCGCGGCTTCCTCGGTCTCACCGGCTACTACCGCAAGTTCGTTGCGCACTACGGCATCATCGCCAAGCCGCTCACGAGCTTGCTGACCAAGAAGAGCTTCGAGTGGACAGAGAAAGCGCAGGTGGCATTCGACCTCCTCAAGCGCGCAATGGTGACCGTGCCCGTGCTCGCGCTCCCAGATTTCGCGCGCCTGTTCGCGATCGAGACGGACGCGTGCGACACCGGCGTCGGCGCGGTGCTGGCGCAGGAAGGGCACCCGGTGGCGTTTCTCAGCAAGGCCCCGGGCGTGCGCAATCAGAAGCTATCGGCGTATGAGAAGGAGTTCATCGCCTGTGACGCCCCTGATTTGACCGTACACTAATCATACATGCAAATGTGTACGATCAAGATCAAGGACTCACGGGAAGATATCACAACATAACTCTAGACACAAAATAAAATAATACAAACTTTATATTACAAGCCAGGGGCCTCAAAGGCTCGAATACAAATGCTCGAAGGCACAAGAGTCAGGGGAAGCAACAATATCTGAGTACAGACATAAGTTAAACAAGTTTGCCTTAAGAAGGCTAGCACAAATAGGGATACAAATAAAAAGAGGCGCATGCCTCCTGCCTGGGATCCTCCTAAACTACTCCTGATCGTCGTCAGCGGCCCGCACGTAGTAGTAGGCACCTCCCGAGTAGTAGCAGTCGTCATCGACAGTGGCGTCTGGCTCCTGGACTCCAACGTCTGGTCACAACAATCGGGTATAGAAAGGGGGAAAGGGTGAGCAAAGCAACCGTGAGTACTAATCCAAAGTACTCGCAAGCAAGGAGCTACACTACATATGTATGCATTGGTATCAAATGGAAAAGGGGTAACGTATGTGGACTGAACTGCAGAATGCCAGAATAAGAGGGGGATAGCTAGTCCTATTGAAGACTACACTTCTGGATACTCCATCTTGCAGCAGCAGAAGAGAGTAAATGGTAAGTTCACCAAGTATCATCGCATAGCATAATCCTACCCGGTGATCCTCCCCTCGTCGCCCTGTGAGAGAGCGATCACCGGTTGTATCTGGCACTTGGAAGGGTGTGTTTTATTAAGAATCCGGTTCTAGTTATCATAAGGTCAAGGTACAACTCCGGGTTGTCCTTTTACCGAGGGACACGGCTATTTGAATAGATAAACTTCCTTGCAGGGGTGCACCACATTTCCCAACACGCTCGATCCCCTTTGTCCGGACACACTTTCCTAGGTCATGCCCGGCCTCGGAAGATCAACACGTCGCAGCCCCACCTAGGCACAACAGACAGGTCAGCACGCCGGTCTAAATCTTATGCGCGTAGGGGTCTGGGCCCATCGCCCATTGCACACCTGCATGTTGCGTACGCGGCCGTTGAGCAGACCTAGCAACCTCCATTACAAAGGAAGTTGCGTTACGCGTTCCAACCCGGCGCGCGCTGCTCAGTCGCTGACATCACGAAGGCTTCGGCTGATACCACGACGCCGAGTGCCCATAACTGCTCCCACGTAGTTGGTTAGTGCGTACAGGCCAGTAGCCAGACTCAGATCAAATACCAAGATCTCGTTAAGCGTGTTAATTGAAGTATCCGCGAACGCCGACCAGGGCCAGGCCCACCTCTCTCCTAGGTGGTCTCAACCTGCCCTGTCGCTCCGCCTCAAAGTAATAGTCGGCGGCCGTCGGGTACTCAGGCCCACCACTACCGGGATGGAGCCACCTGCCCCTTCAGCCCCCACATCAGAATCACTTGCAGGTACTCAACGAGCCGACCGACTTTGGTCACCACCTGTATAGTATGTATATATGTATGTATTTACCCGTGACCAACACCCAACGTGATCACGGCCCGATAGTATAGCATGGAATACTGCCAGGAATGTTGGGCCACTGATGATAATCTAGCATCCTATACTAAGTATTTAGAATTGCAGGTAAGGTATCAATAGTTGTAGTAAAAATGACAGGCTTTGCATCAGAATAGGATTAACGGAAAGCAGTAACATGCTACACAACTCTAATGATATCTGGTGATCAAGGGGGGGAGGGGGCTTGCCTGGTTGCTCTGGCAAGAGAGAGGGGTCGTCAACACCGTAGTCGTACTGGGTAGCAGCGGCGTCGGTCTTGGTGTCTAGCGAGAGAAGAGTGGGAAGAAACAATAAATATAATGCAAACAAATGCCTAACGATGCATGACATGACAAAGCGTGATGCTAGGTGTGCTCTAACGCGGTATGAGGTGATACCGGTGATGGGGAAACATCCGAGAAAATATCCCCGGTGTTTCGCGTTTCCGGACAAATGAACCGAAGAGGGAAAGTTGCGTGTTCGCTATGCTAGGGATGCGCGGAGGACGAATGGACTGCGTATTCGGATTCGTCTCATCGTTCTGAGCAACTTTCATGTACAAAGTATTTCCATCCGAGTTACGGATTATTTTATATTCATTTTCAAAGTTTATTGCATTTTCTAGAATTAATTTAATTCGAAAATAAAACAGATTATAATTTTGCCACCTAGTGCTACTGCAGCCATAGTGTATGACAGGTGGGGCAGTGGGGTTGGGTTGACCCGGTCAAATGTTGACTGGTCAACATATGAATAGTGTAAGTGGGTCCCACATGTCATTGTCTAAGGTTAACTAGACTCTAATTAAATTAGATTAACTAACAGTGGTGGCCATTGTCATTGGTTAACAGTTAACCAAACTAGTAATCAGCCCCTAAGCTAATTTGCACCGGCCGGCTGTTGGTGGCTTTGCACAAACACGCACACAACTGACACAAGCATGTGCCCGGCTGTGGCCATTAGCATTAATGTAATAGCAGGCACCTAGCAAAGCAGAGTAACAGTAGCAAAACATCAGCAGAAGCAACGGCTAGGTAGCAGCAGGAACAAGTAGTGGAGTAAGAGAAGCAGCAACGCACAAGGCAGCCGGAAGAGCAGCAAGCAGCGGCAGCTAGTAGAAGAAGCACCTAGCGGCAACAGCAATCAGCAGTAGCAGCGGTCGTGATGCGACGCGGGAGCACGCATGGGGGCGAGGCCACGCGAAGGCGGGCACGCGCGTAGGCGCGGCCGGGCGCGGCCGGTCGTGCCAAAGGCCAGCGAGCGCGGGCACGGCGTGACGGCGCGAGCAGCGGCAAGCAACAGTAGGTAGAAAGCAGCAGCAACACGCATCAGCAACAGAGGAGCAGCAGCGTGCACGTACCTGGACACTGAACTTTTGCCATGGTGGACAAAGCTCACGGGACGGCCACAAATGGAACGGATCGAGCCAGAGAAGAGGGGGAATCGGACGAGGAGCTCACCGCGGAGGCACACGGAGGCCCGTTGGTGGCTTAGGAGTTGCAGAGGCGACGGATCGATGAAGAGCAGCGGCGACGACCAAGGAAGAAGATGGCGTCGATCCGATCAATGTGGTGGCCTCCCAGCCTCGATCCGGCGGCGTAGTCGACGCACCGGACAGCGAAGGCGCTGCTGGAAAGATCCCAGCCCGCGGGGACGACAGAGAGCATGCGGACGAGGAGAACCATGGCGTCGATGGCTCGGCAGTGCGCGAGGTAGAAGGAGGTAGCGAGCGGGAGGAAAAGTGGTGAGGCTAGGGTTCTCCAGGGGGTTTGGGTGGCCTTATCCATCCACGCGACCGAGGGATCGCCGACGCGTGCACATCGCCGGCTATGGCGCTGCTGGATGAGCGCCACGCCCTCCCGTGAACAGGAGGAAGGAGAGGCTCGGCTGGGCTGGGTCATTTTGCCTAATGGGCCACAGTGCCTAGTAAATTAAGTTTCCTTCTTCTTTTTTTTGTTTCCATTTTTGTTTTAGTTTTGTAGAATATATTATTGGCACCTGAATTAATGCTTCTAATCAAACCACTACCACAAAAAAAAGTTGAATCCCCAAATAATGTTTAATATTTTATTAACTATAAAATATACTTGAATAATTGCTTTTGCTGCTGTTTTATTTATTTTAAAGCATTCAAACATCTTATAGAAATGTCGCTTCTCCAGAAATATTACCTATGAATTAGTGGTCACATTTAGCACATTTTAGTTTGGAAATTTGAAAACTTTTATTGTTTGACTTTATTTCAAATTTGAATTTTGAATCGGTTTAGAATCAACGTGAGATTAACGATTGCAATCTGGTGATGTGGCATCATTAGTAGGGAATTACTGTAGCTTAAATATCCGTGCGTCACAATTCTCCTCCACTACAAGAAATCTCGTCCCGAGATTTAAGAGGTGGAGTAAGGGGGAAAGATCTGGTTACAAAATTCTAACAAATCTTCTCAGTCTTGGTTGCTCTTCTCAAAGAGGTCGATCCATTACATTGACGTCTTCATTCCCCTTATTCAAGCTATCATGATGAAGCCGTTATCCTTTCTTCGGGAACTCTATCGTACTTACAAAAAAATTAAGGGGGTATTTCAGGAGAACGGGCCTCTGCAAGGTTGGCTATTTGGTAGATAACATCGGGGAAGGTGGTGGAAAGTAACTCTCGAATTGAAATTTAAGAAAATATCGAGAGCTTAGTAATAAGGTTCCAAGAGAAGTTTCGAACGGGCAGGCAATCGTTCCATGCCTAATCAGAGGGTGAAAGGGGTTCAGAGTAATGAAATAAACATTGTGTTTGATGCCAGAATAGATCTCTAGGAAGGTGGTTCGTGAATCTCATTCCAAGCCAAGCGGTTGGGATAACTTTGGGAACAGGGATGTACAGGAGAGTCAGGTTTTGATCCTATGGAACTGTGGGTTATGGGCCCACCATGTGGGTTAAAAATTAGGAGCGGTGACATCTTGCATGGTCATGATAGCAAGGCATGTCAGACAGTAGCATGTCAGTTATTTCGCAACAACGTCGGTACCAAGGGTGAGGGACGAAGAGAACCATTTTCCTGCTCGTTGAAACGAGGCAGACCAATAGGCAAAGTTCTTGTCCATCGGTGGTTACCGGAATGTCTTCAACAATAGTAACATGGCCTTACTGTCAGAGTTGTACAATGAGGTGTTTACATAAGCAGGGAATTACTGCTTCTTATATGAGTTAGATTACAAGAAAGGTTAAACAAAGCATTGGGAAGGAAAATGCGATTATTAGAATAAACAGAACAATCGAAAGGAAAATGTGTTTAAACACATATTTCAGGTGTATATCCTTCCCAAGGACAAGGAAAACATGATATCCATGACAGGATATAATATAGAAAACCCTTTAGGTAAGAGGAGAAAATTTTCATGACATTACCCATACAAAGGTGTTTGGATAATTGATAAGGCAAATTTAGCATTGTGCTTCAAATGTTGTTATCGAAAATCGGAGTACCACAGACATGCTTCGAGATAGCATTAACATGGTATTCAAGCAAAGGTCAGACTTTGGATACACGAAGGATTCATCAGGAACAACTTGTATAATAAGTCCTAGAATTTCCTCATGGAAGAATGGCTAACCTTTCTAAAAGGAAATTGTAACAACAATTCCTCTCGCCAGGTGTGCTAGGAATGACATCACCTTACCGAATCATATAAAGACCAATGTTATAACTCTTGGAAATATGTTCCAACCATCATATCTGACCGAGGTTCAGATCTGATTGGTGTCCGGATACCTCAGACTCAGGATGCCTGAGAAGAAAAGGTGCAACGCAATTGACGAGATGACATTATAAGATTCTCAGGCAATGAACTATGGAAGCGAGTTCTGAAACAAGAGTTCATCATTAAACCAAGGAGAGGATGAGGAGGTGGCTGGTGGACTCAACGGTAATTCATCGAGACTTCCAAAAGGGTGGATTCCCACAATTGCGTGAACATAGAGATATCATTTGTCAGATCAAATGACTTAATGATGTATGCTGGAGAAAAACATACACAATTAATCATTGGTTGAAAGGTGCACCCAAAACATGGGCCGGGTTAAATAAACAATGTTAGAATGGCAATTCGATAACCAATGGTCTAAGAATGAAATGTTGACCATTAACTTCAAAGCAATAAGGTTGCTAGAAGTTTTAAAATTACTAGTCCATCTGTCGGTATTCCTGTTAGGAACTACACGGGGACCAAGAAAAGAATGGTGATGGTGAAGTATCACTTATATCAAGAATTCTCAAGAGGTGGTGAAATTCTCACAACATCCTTGACAAAAAGGCAGTATTACTTCAAGGTAGAACATAATACAAGCCCGATAGTAAGTTGCATCCACAACATGAACAAGTTTATGATGAAAGAAAGGTAAGGATGTTGTTGGTGGTAACTCAAATTACCAAGGAACGAGGATGGCACTTATCATCAATAATTCCATTGATATCCTGGAAGGAGTCAAAATTTTGATGATGATCACGACAATTTGTTGTCGAGAGGATCCACGAAGAAGCAATTGAACAGTGATTGCATCAAGCAAAAGGACTCATGCAACAAAAGATTTTTGGAGCCACAGATATGACACAAACTCGAAATCAAGCTTGCTGTTTTTAAGGCGAAATTATATGAGGAGGAAGATCGACATAAGGTTAGCTCATTGTCAAAAATTGTGCTCCGGAAAGAAGGACCAGGTAGCACAGTTAAAATTTAGCACAATAATGATATAGCCGATCAGGCTAGGAATGACTTGAAGGATTATTAAACTCATAAGCAACGAAGATTACTTAGAGTTATCGAATCAGAGTGCGGAATTCACTCACTTACCGATGTTCTTGAGCGACTAACAACTCAGAACCCATGAAAAATTTGGAATCAGTGATAAATAATAGCTGATGAAGACTCAAAAGATGCAACACAGTTCTTAGATATTCTCGAGATACCATAGGGTAATACTCGACGGTAGATCAAGGTAGGGGTTGGACTAGTGTAAGATTTGCAAAAGACAAGCGCTTTAACTTGTCTGAGAAAAGGGATCAAAGAGAAAATATGGTCGGAACCACAATTGCATAGGATCAATTCACAAATACTAGATGATATTATATCAACGAAATAGTTATTATTACAAAAAGCTTCTATGGTAGGATCTACATCGTGTCCATGGGCATGAACACAAAGTTCAAGGTCGACCCCCACTTCTTCAATGTATAACCTTCCATTCACCTCTCACTTTCGAAGAAGTTGTAGTGTTGAAATTTTATCTAGCAAAATACCAGAAGAGTATGACTCGTGAAAACTTTCGAGTTCACACCTATTAAGGAAGGCATAGGTTCAACCCGGCAGGGTATCGTGGAAACATATACCACAAGCTTCAATAGTAAATACCACCAGCTCGAAAACAGAGCATGGTTGATAAAACAGAGGATACAATTTACCAAAGGCTTTATATATCCATGGAAAGGCTCACAAGGTTATTTGAATAAGAAGGACACTGTCAGAAAATAATCCAACAAGAGGTCTGGTGGTCTACAACGGAGCTGATGTGAGTATCGGTACTCTATCAAAGGAAGAAGGAATGCAAGTGCATCGGATTATAGAAACAACTGACTAACTCAAAGCTCAAATGCTGAGGAATTATGAATTCCAAGACAAGGGATCGGAAGCAATGCTCTGATTAGGGATGGATAAGTTGAATAGCCTTAGGGGTACAATTGATGGCAATTTGATTGGCCAAGATCCAGCTCATGTCCGGAATGACGTCCGAATTGGAAGTATAAATTCCAGGGACCAACTGATGATTGTGTGCATTCACACACATGTTGAATCAAAAGGATCAGAAAGACCATCACATAGGTTTTTAAAGTAAATTGCTAGACCAAAGGAATTAACTGGGATGCAAGTATGCAAGAATACCCAGAACAACAGGTTGTTGAGGATTTTCGAAAGATCAAATAGTATTTCGAAGTCTTTTGCGGAACACAAGAACAACTGGGAATGAGTGGATACTCGATAAGTGCGAGGAATTATCCATATGGTTATTTCTGCGGCAAGGAACTACAAGGCAGTGGTACAAGGGATTCTTAAGAGTCGGAGAGCAATTTGATGCATCTTGTAATAACAAGAGAAACTCAGAGTAATTGTATGAACAACAAGTGTATGTCGTTATCCATATGGATATATCGGTAATAGGGAATTGAAAAGGCAGAGGGCACAAGGGTCTCGGCAATGATCAAAGAGTATCTTCAAAATTTTCTGGTGCAGCAGGCGATCATCTGGACTGAAGAAGCTCTCTGGGAGAAAGTAGTTATGAGAACCTAGAGTCAGATTTAGTAAAATCATTTAACCCGAATAAAAGAGAGATCAGAGTCCTAGAGTATAGATCGAGGAGTAAAAGATCCTAATACCACCCAA
>NW_024110890.1:0-16477 GCF_003073215.2 Triticum urartu
GTCTAGGTTTAGCATCTTTCTTTTCCATAAGATATTTAATAGCAGCATGGTCTGTGTGAACAATTACTTTAGAATCAACAATATAAGGTCTAAATTTATCACAAGTAAACACCACTGCTAAGAATTCTTTTTTAGTAGCAGCATAATTTCTTTGAGCAGTGTCTAGAGTTTTACTAGCATAATGAATTACATTAAGTTTTTTATCAACTCTTTGTCCTAGAATAGCACCAACAACATAATCACTAGCATCACACATAATTTCAAAAGGCAGGTTCCAATCAGGTATTTGAACAATAGGTGCAGAAATTAAGGCTTTCTTAAGTGTTTCAATGGATTCTAAACAATCATCATAACAAACAAAAGGAATATCCTTCTACAAGAGACTAGTAAGAGGCCTAGAAATTTTAGAAAAGTCCTTGATAAATCTCCGATAGAAACCAGCATGACCTAAGAAACTATGAATACCTTTTATATCTTTAGGACATGGCATTTTCTCAATTGCATCAACCTTAGCTTTGTCCACTTCAATACCTCTCTCAGAAATTTTATGACCCAAGGCAATGCCTTCATTAACCATAAAGTGGGACTTCTCCCAATTCAAGACAAGATTTGTTTGTTCACATCTCTGCAAAACTCGATCAAGGTTGCTTAAACAATCATCAAAAGACTTCCCATAAATGGAAAAGTCATCCATGAAAACCTCAACAATCTTTTCACAAACTTCAGAGAATATAGAAGTCATACATCTTTGAAAGGTAGCAGGTGCATTACATAAACCAAAAGGCATACGTCTATAAGCATAAGTTCCAAAGGGACAAGTATAAGTGGTCTTTTCTTGATCAGGTTGAGAAACAGGTATTTTTGAGAAGCCAGAATATCCATCAAGGAAGCAAAAGTGTGTGTGCTTAGATAATGTTTCAAGCATTTGATCAATAAAAGGCAAAGGGTAATGATCTTTTCTAGTTGCTTTGTTTAATTTTCTAAAATAAATTACCATACTATAGCCTGTAACAATTCTTTGTGGAATTATCATTAAGAATAACAGTTATACCTCCTTTCTTAGGAACACAATGAACAGGACTTACCCATCTACTCTCAACTATGGGATAGATTATACCTGCTTCCAGAAGTTTTAATATTTCCGTTCTTACCACTTCTTTCATCTTCGGATTTAACCGACGTTGGTGATCAACAACGGGTTTAGCATCAGGTTCCATATTAATTTTGTGCTGACATAGAGTGGGACTAATGCCCTTTAAATCATCAAGAGTGTATCCAATAGCAGCTCGGTGCTTCCTTATAACTTTCAATAATCTTTCTTCTTCATATTTTGAAATTTTAGCACTAATAATAACAGGATATATCTTCTTTTCATCAAGATAGGCGTATTTCAAAGTGTCTGGCAATTGTTTTAATTCAAACACATGATCACCTTTAGGTGGAGGAGGACCTCCTAGAGTTTCAATAGGCAAATTGTGTTTAAGCAGAGGACGTTGTTCAAAGAATTTTTTTATCTATTTCATTTCTTTCATGCATATGTAAATCATTTTTATGGTCTAGCAAATATTGTTCTAAAGGATCAGTAGGTGGTACAACAATAGAAGCAAGACCAATTAATTCATCTTTACTAGGCAATTCTTTTTCATGAAGATTTCTACTAAACTTAGAAAAATTAAACTCATGAGACTCATTACCAAAATTAACAGCGACAGTTTGTTTCTCACAATCTATCTTAGCACTAACGGTGTTCAAGAAAGGTCTACCAAAGATAATGGGACAAAAGTCATCTTGTGGGGAACGAAGAACAAGGAAATCAGTAGGATATTTTATTTTCCCACACAAGACTTCAACATCTCTAACAATCCCAATTGGTGATATTGTGTCTCTATTAGCAAGTTTAATAGTAACATCTATTTCTTCTATTTCTGCGGGTGCTATGTCATTCATAATTTCTTAATATAAGGTGTAAGGAATAGCTCTCACACTAGCACCTATGTCACATAAACCATGATAACAGTGATCTCCTATTTTAACTAAGATGACAGGCATGCCAACAACAGGTCTATGTTTATCTTTCTTATCAGGTTTGGCAATTCTAGCAGCTTCTTCACATAAGTAAATAACATGCCCATCCATATCTTCTTCCAAGAGATCTTTAACCATATCAATACTAGGTTCTACTTTAATTTGTTCATCAGGTTTAGGTGTTCTAATGTAGCTTTTGTTAACTAAAGTTGAAACTTTAGCATGTTCCTTTATCCTAACAGGGAAAGGTGGTTTCTCAATATAAGTAGAAGGAACAACTGGATCAACATTATAAAGTATAGTTTCATCTTTAACTGGTACCGGTTCTTTGATTTCATCTTTAATAGGTGGGTGATATTTAAACCACTTCACTTTAGGGAGTTCAACATGAGTAGCAAATGATTCACAAAAGGAGGCTACTATCTTAGAGTCAAGTCCATATTTAGCGCTAAACTTTAGAAAAGCATCGGTATCCATGAAAGATTTAACACAATCATACTCAAGTTTAATACCTGACTCTTTACCTTTGTCGAGTTCCCAATCTTCAGAGTTGCGTTTAATTCTTTCCAAAAGATCCCACCAAAATTCAATAGTCTTCTTCATAAAAGAACCAGCACAAGAAGTATCAAGCATGGTTTGATCATTACGAGAAAGCCGAGCATAAAAGTTCTGGATAATAATTTCTCTTGAGAGCTCATGATTTGGGCATGAATATAACACTAACTTAAGCCTCCCTCAAGATAGCACGATACTTTCTCCTTCACAAGGCCAAAAATTATATATATATAATTCCGATCACGATGAACTAGATGCATAGGATATTTTTTTGGTGGAACTCCAATTTCAAATGATTCCAATTCCATGATCCAATATCATCGCATAGCCTATACCATTCCAATGCTTTTCCCTTCAAAGATAAAGGGAAAACCTTCTTCATAACTTTATCTTCGGGTAAACCTGCAAGGCTAAACAATCCACAAAATTGTTCTACATATATCAAGTCCATATCGGGATGTTCGGTTCCATCTCCTGCATAAGGATTAGCTAGCAGTCGTTCTATCATAGCCGAAGGAATTTCATATTCGATATTTTTAGTAGGTGCATTAGGTTGAGGGGTAGCTAATTATGGTTCTGGACAAGGTGAAGATACCCCGAACAAACCCCTCAAAGGATTGTTTTCCATAGTATCAAGTGACAATAAATTTCAGCACACTATATAAATGTTTCCTTACAAATTTCCACTTACCAAAGGCGCTTCACTCCCCGGCAACGGCGCCAGAAAATAGCCTTGATGACCCACAAGTATAGGGGATCAATTGTAGCTCTTTTCGATAAGTAAGAGTGTCGAACCCAATGAGGAGTAGAAGAAAATGACAAGTAGTTTTCGGTAAGGTAATGTCTGCAAGTGCTGAAATTGTAAGTAGTAGAGTAGTTTGATAGCAAGATAATTTGTAACGAGCAAGTAATGACAGTAGTAAAAAAAGTGCAGAAAGGTAGCCCAATCCTTTTGAGGCAAAGGACAGGCCAAAATAGTCTCTTATGATAAGCAAAGTGTTCTTGAGGGTACATGGGAATTTCATCTAGTCACTTTCATCATGTTGGTTTAATTCGCGTTCACTACTTTGATAATTTGATATGTGGGTGGACCAGTGCTTAGGTGTTGTTCTTACTTGAAAAAACCTCCTACTTATGATTAACCCTCCCACAAGCATCCACAACTACAAGAAAAGTATTAAGAATAAATTCTAACCATAGCATTAAACTTTTGGATCCAATCGGTCCCTTACGGAATAGCGCATAAACTGGGGTTTAAGTTTCTGTCACTCTCGCAACCCATCATCTAATTGCTACTCCACAATGCATTCCCTTAGGCCCAAATATGGTGAAGTGTCATGTAGTCGACGTTCACATGATACCACTAAGGGAATCACAACATACATACTATCAAAATATCAAACACATATCAAATTCACATGATTACTTGAAACATGATTTCTCCCGTGACCTCAAGAACAAAGGTAACTACTCACAAATGATAAACATGCTCATGATCATAGGGGTATTAAATAGCATATTGGATTTGAACATATAATCTTCGACCAAATAAACCATATAGTAATCAACTACAAGATGTAATCAACACTACTAGTCACCCACAAGCACCATTCTATAGTTCCGGTAACAAGATTGAACATAAGAGATGAACTAGGGTTTCAGAGCAGATGGTGTTGTTGAAGATGTTGATGGAGATTTCCCTCCCCAAGATGGGAGAGTTGTTGGTGATGATGATGACGATGATTTCCCCCTCTGGGAGGGAAGTTCCCCGGGCAGAATCGCTCCGCCGGAGGGCAAAAGTGCTCCTGCCCAGGTTCCGCCTCGAGGCGGCAGCGCTTTGTCCCGAAAGTCCTCCCCTTATTTTTTTCTAGGTCAAAATGACTTATATACCAAAAGATGGGCACCAGATGTGGGCCAAGGAGGGCACAACCCACAAGGGCGCGCTTGGGCTTCCTGGCGTGCCCAGGTGGGTTGTGCCCACCTAGTGGGCCCCCTCTAGTAGTTATTTGCTCCAATAATTCTTAAATAATCCATAAAAAATTTCCGTGAAGTTTCAGCTTGTTTGGAGTTGTGCAGAATAGGTGGCCTGACGTAGCTTTTCCAGGTCCAGATTTCTAGCTGCCAGAATTCTCCCTCTTGGTGTGTACCTTGCCAATTATGAGAGAAAAGGCATTAGAATTACTCCAAAAAGCATTATTATGGATAAAACATTGTAAATAATAGTAAGAAAACATAATGCAAAATGGACGTATCACCCCTCCCCTCTCGCGTGCCCCCCCCGCCCCCACTCTACTGTCCCTCCCTCTCATCCCCGCCGCACCTTCTCTCTGCCGCCCCTCTCCTCTCCCTACTAGTGTATATTGTAGTATTATAAATCCAAGTTTGTAGTGTATTATAGCTAGTGTCATTTGTAGTGTATTATAGCTAGTATATTATAGTGTATTATAGCTAGTGTTTGTAGTGTATTATAAATCCATATGTTTGCAGTGTATTATAGCTAGTGTCATTTGTACTACCTATATGTTTTAGGGAATTTTGATATATATATATATAGGGTCGCGCTATTCGTCACCCTGGGTGAGGAATAGTTATTCTTCATCCCTCTTTATTTTACCATCAATATACTATAATTTTACGTTCCGTAAGTTTTGTCTTATTTCCGAGCAAAAAGGTACCGTAAGAAAATATATAATTGCCGTAAAAAATATTTTATGTTATGTAAAATTACAAACGTACAAACATAGTCTAAAATAAACATAAACTACAAAAAAAATCTTATAACCTATAATTTTATTTTCTTATGTCAAATTTTACATAGTGAATCAATAGGAATGTAACTATTTGAATTCCAAATGTAATTTAATTATGAAATGATCGTAAAATTAACTCGAGTGAAGAATAACTTATTCTGCACCCTGGGTGATGAATAGTAACACCCAGGGTGATATGCATAGTGTAGAATCCAATGATATGCTTAATGTACAATCCGATGATATGCATAGTGTAGAGTCCAAATATGCTTAGTGTAGATTCCGATGATATGCCACTACTGCAAGATGGTCCAAACGTGACACTATGATCAGAGACCCTTCGACGAAACTGTGTGCGATGCCATAATCGCAAACGGTGGTGTAAAAAACCCGTCAAAAAGGTGCAAAACATTTGCGATGACAAATGCATCAAACACGGTTCAGAATTTAGTTGCGTGTGCGATCTAGGGCATACAGTTCAGCTCAATTAACTGCTTGGGATGAGGAGGCACAAAAGAAATGGGCAGCCATATGAAGGCGTGTGCGATATACAGCATACGGTTCACTGGGATGAACTTTGTGTGATTAGGCAACACAATGGAAACGGTTCAACTGAACTAGATGTGTGTGATACGAGGAAAACAGGTCCGTAATCTGAAATGTGAGCGAAGACCAATAATAACACAGATGATTGCTGCTAATAAGCCGTGTGAATTGCTCTGTCTATAGTAGAATAACATGTATATATATATAACGGAACACTACAAGAAATATGTCAACTTATGACCTTCTGTCAGTGACCCTCGAAGAATTGGTCATAAATTTATGACCATTTTAGACCAATTGGTCAAAAGCTGTTCAGGGGGCTCCAAACCCTAAACCAGTGCGACCATTTTGGTCAGAAAGGTCGTAATTTCCTTACACGAAATGGTCACAAAGCAAATAGTGCTAGTCCGCTGCCTTATTTCTAGTTGTTAATGACCAATACAGATGGTCATAGCCTTGTAGATTGTGGTGGGTTGTGATGACTAGGCGCCATCTCATCAGTTTTGCCTATGTGTCATGTCCATGTGGCAGTTTTTGCCCTAGGTTGTGAAGCAACCTATATTTCTATCATTCCCAAAATTCCCAAAAAAATCTCATAAATTCTTTGGGGCATATTTTCATCAAATATGTAAAAATCCTTCCTTGCCTAGTTCAAAACTAATTCAACAATATTCATTTTCCTATTCTGTTCACAACAACACTTTATGAAGGAAGTGCTATTTATATATTCTTGATTACCCTCAGAATTTTTGGGCACTCTTTCCTATCCAAATCATTACCGCATGACAAAATTCAGCTCCATTTTCCTAGCAAATCTTCTTTGGCAAATATCCAAAGTTTTTGTCCACCTAGAAGCATTGTGAAGGAAGTACCTTTTTTATATCTCTAAATGACATGCAATTTATACAGTTCCTTCATATGCCAAAATTATCACCCTCCTCCAAATTGCAGCTCAGTAAAATCATCTATGTGAGCCCAGGTTCAATTTATATTTTATGGCCAAATTGGCACGTTGCAAAGCAAGTGTTATATAGACCCCTCCTATTACCCTCAAACTTTTCAGGCACTCTTCCATACCCAAATCATTGCCACATGATAATATTCAGCTCAATTTTCCTAGTAAATCTTTCTCGGGAAATTTCCAAAGTTTCTACCTCGAGAAAAGCTTTGTGAAGTAAGTACTAGCTAGGCTTACCCAAATGATCTGAAAATTTACCAGCGCATGACCATACCTAAGTAACTTACCTGCACCAATTTTGAGCTCATTTCATTCATCCAATCTCTCTCACTAGTTTCCCCAAGTTTCTGTCCATAGAAGAGCATTGTGAAGGAAGTACTACTTTGGCATGTCCAAATGGTATCAATTTTCTACAATGCTTTCCTATGCCCAAATAACCATCCTCCACAAAATTTCAGCTCACTCCATTCATTATTTTGAGCCCAACTTCAACATTCATATTTTTGTCCAGCGTGGTACTTTGCAAAGCAAGTACCACCTAGGATCCTCCTTTTGAGCTCAAAATTTGTGAAGACATTCTCCTTAGTAGACGATCATCCTCAGCCAAAACTCACGCCCATTGGCCATGTGAATTTGCCGTACCACTAATCAAACACTTGGCTGCTAATTCATGTTTGAGCATCGATCGGTCTCCTCGTGAGAATCTTATATTGTAATTTTCTTCCTAGCACCAACCTGGGGAGTGCCCAACCCACTAGACATGCCTAGGCCGCGCAGAACACATGGCAACGTTACGGTCGCGCGGTGACCACGTGGCGGGCATGCGAGTTTACGCGCTCTAGAGTTGGGGCCCTCGGCCGCCGCCCAAACCTCAACGTATCGCCACCAAACCATGTATTTATGATTAAATAGGTCCTTATGTAACTATAAATGATTTTTGGAAAAAATAAATAGCA
This sequence comes from Triticum urartu, assembly GCF_003073215.2. Taxonomy (NCBI): domain Eukaryota; kingdom Viridiplantae; phylum Streptophyta; class Magnoliopsida; order Poales; family Poaceae; genus Triticum; species Triticum urartu. The sequence goes on from NW_024110890.1 coordinate 7,791, forward strand.
AACTATGAGGCAGCTGCAGTTCAAATTTGACTCGCTTCCAACTGAATCGGCGGAAATTTGTCTTTTTCACGAGAGGTGGATCAAATTTTTTTACACCCAACCATTTTGTCAATTGTGCATTAAATATGGCCTAGTATTTTATAAAAATGATTTGGTCCAATTTTGCAACAATTATTTGGTAGTTCCTTCACAAAAAAACCTCCTTTCGGGTACTCGAAAAATGGAAAATGGTTTTTTCGTCCAACGAAAATGAAAACTTCCTTAGACAACATTGTTTTCCATTCCAATATGCACTCTTGTGCACAATATAAGATCATTTGAACAAACTATGCCATGGATGTGGCCATAAGATTGATCATTTGGCTTGAAAGCCATTGATCTCCACACATGATAGCTCGTTTCTGAGAACACTTTTTTATAATAATTGCCGTATTACAAGTTTGTTATTTTTTCTAGGAACTTGGCCACATATGATGACACAATGCGAAGGTTTCCCAATTTTTTGATTTTTTTTGAATTTTTTATGCCCGTTTCAAAATGCGGTCAAAACAGCGGGAATGACCGTTCCTAGCTAGTGGTTGAATCTTGGAATTTTTTTTGGTGTTTCTCTGATTAAATAGGTCCTTATGTAACTATAAATGATTTTTGGAAAAAATAAATAGCAAAATATGAGGCAGCTGCAGTTCAAATTTGACCCGCTTCCAACTGAATCGGCGGAAATTTGTCTTTTTCACGAGAGGTGGATCAAATTTTTTTACACCCAACCATTTTGTCAATTATGCATTAAATATGGCCTAGTATTTTATAAAAATGATTTGGTCCAATTTTGCAACAATTATTTGGTAGTTCCTTCACAAAAAAACCTCCTTTCGGGCACTCGAAAAAATGGAAAATGGTTTTTTCGTCCAAAGAAAATGAAAACTTCCTTAGACAACATTGTTTGCCATTCCAATATACACTCTTGTGCACAATATGAGATCATTTGAACAAACTATGCCATGGATGTGGCCATAAGATTGATCATTTGGCTTGAAAGCCATTGATCTCAACACATGATAGCTCGTTTCTAAGAACACTTTTTTAAAATAATTGCCGTATTACAAGTTTGTTATTTTTCCTGGGAACTTGGCCACATATAATGACACAATGCGAAGGTTTTCCAATTTTTTGATTTTTTTTGAATTTTTTATGCCCGTTTCAAAATGCGGTCAAAACGACGGGAATGACCGTTCCTAGCTAGTGGTTGAATCTTGGAATTTTTTTGGTCTTTCTCTGATTAAATAGATACTTATGTACCTAGAAATGATTTTTGGAAAAAATAAATAGCAAACTATGAGGCAGCTGCAGTTCAAATTTGACCCGCTTCCAACTGAATCGGCGGAAATTTGTCTTTTTCACGAGAGGTGGATCAAATTTTTTTACACCCAACCATTTTGTCAATTGTGCATTAAATATGGCCTAGTATTTTATAAAAATGATTTGGTCCAATTTTGCAACAATTATTTGGTAGTTCCTTCACAAAAAAACCTCCTTTCGGGCACTCGAAAAATGAAAAATGGTTTTTTCATACAAAGAAAATGAAAACTTCCTTAGACAACATTGTTTGCCATTCCAATATGCACCCTTGTGCACAATATGAGATCATTTGAACAAACTATGCCATGAATGTGGCCATAAGATTGATCATTTGGCTTGAAAGCCATTGATCTCCATACATGATAGCTCGTTTCTGAGAACACTTTTTTAAAATAATTGCCGTATTACAAGTTTGTTATTTTTCCTGGGAACTTGGCCACATATAATGACACAATGCGAAGGTTTCCCAATTTTTTGATTTTTTTTAAAAAATTTATGCCCGTTTCAAAATGCGGTCAAAACGGCGGGAATGACTGTTCCTAGCTAGTGGTTGAATCTTGGAATTTTTTTGGTGTTTCTCTGATTAAATAGATACTTATGTACCTAAAAATGATTTTTGGAAAAAATAAAGAGCAAACTACAAGGCAGCTACAGTTCAAATTTGACCCACTTCCGGCTGAATCGGCGGAAATTTGTCTTTTTCACGAGAGGTGGATCAAAAAATTTTACACCCAACCATTTGGTCAATTGTGCATTAAATATGGCCTAGTATTTTATAAAAATGATTTGGTCCAATTTTGCAACAATTATTTGGGAGGTCTTTCACAAAAAAACTTATTTTGGACACTCAAAAAAATGGAAAATTGTTTTTTCATGCAAAAGAAATAAAAACTCCCCTTGTCAATGTTGTTTGCCAATCTAAGATGAAACTTGTGCAAAATATGACATCATTTGAACAAATATTAGATAGGTCTTTCATAATAAAACTCATTTTAAGCATTGAAAAATGGAATGAAAAATTTGTATGTAATCAATCACGACCAATTTATATGGTCAAAAAATCGTCAAACTGTTTGGTGCGCTCTGATTGGTCCATAGGCATATCACGCGGATCATGCATCAACCACCGTCGGATGCTTCTGGATCCAACGGCAGCCCTCACCCCCTCACCCTCTCACCCAAACCCTAGCTTCCCCGATCCACTCCTCTCCCCCGATCCACTCTCCCACCCAAACCCTAGCTTCCCCGATCCACTCTCCCCCTCTCGTCCCATAGCCGCCACCCCCAACCCACTCGATCCCCAACCACCCAACCGCCGCCGGCGCCGTCCTCCATCCTCTCCCCCAACCCCGGCCACCGGCAACCCCTCCCCTCCCCTTCTCTCCCACGTCCGCGGTCGGATCCACACTCCCTCCTCGCTCATGACCTAGACCTAGCAGCATGGCACGACCATGGGCATGGCGGTGGCCAGATCCACTCCCTCCCCCTCCCTCCCACCTCGATCCGCTGTCACCCCCACTGTCGACGACCCGCGACAGCGGCAGTGGGCTCGTGAGCCAGATCATAAGTAAGGACGTCCCCTTCCTCCCGATCTCATCGTGCTCCTCTCGATCCCGTCCACTTCCTCCCCACAGCGGAGCCTCAGTTTTGACCGTGTCCCGCTGCTGTGTGCAGAAGTCTGGGAGGCATGGGGCCGGGGGCGTGTGCCAGATCTGCGCCGACGGCCTGGGCACCATGGTGGAAGGCGAGGTCTTCACCACGGTGGAAGGAGGGCATCCAGGCCTACCTCCTGTGCAAACCGCATACAAGCATCACCTGGGCGTGAGCAGACCAGTTCCACGCCAACAAGATGAACCTGGGCGATGCTGACGCGGTACGACATCGAGGAGGTGCAGGAGCACTGCAACTACCTATGTGAGCACTCGATTCTTCTTCCTGATTCGATTTGGTGTTGATTTGATTGATTCCCGATGCATAATTCTTCTTCTTCGGTACTCTTCTGTTGATGAACTTCCTCCACACCTGCAGTGACAAGAAAACGCTAAAGAAGTGGTTGTTCAGCGACCAGACTGTGGGCTAAGAAAATCCAGCTGAAAGAGAGACGACCACCGTACCTGCCTGAGAAAGATCCTGCCTACAGTGCATGGATGGTAAGATTTGTTTCATGATTCAGTTTTGGGTTAAGTAGTAAGCAGTAGTCTAGTTACAATGCCTCTTCTGAAGAAAGACTTGCAGATATCCATCTTGTGCTGCATGCCCATTGATGCATACCTGTTGTCAGTGCTATCCGTCTTGGCCTTGCATGTGGTATGGTTGCTAGTTCCTTCTACTGGCATCTCCATCTCTCACCACCGTTGCGTAGATAGATTATAGTTGCTAGTTCGATCTCCTTTTGGTATGAATGTGCTATGTAGGTTGCGAAATGCATCGACATCGGTCTTCCAGTGATCATACTGTTGGTGGCTCTTTCCTAAGTAGTACATGCATCATCAGTCCTATATAGCTGCTGCTCATGTACTCATTTTGTTCTAGGAAAGTGGGAGGGCAGGGCCCCTCGATTTTCTTTTGCTGATTCATATCCCCAATCAGGAATCAGACTAGACTAGAGTTCAGAGATTGATAAAATTGAATTCTCACATATAAAGTTTTAATTGCAAGGATGGGAGGTGGATGCCCGTAAGGATCCGGCGTCTCCGACCTCGGCATCCACAAGGAGGAGGGGAGACAACCCTGGACCCGTCCGCTGATGCTGCTGATCCTGCTTGGATGGACATGCTGCCTCTTCCACGTCGGCTACATGACAGCCATGGTGAGCTCTCTGCTCCCTGCATCTTACAATAGTTGGCCTGAGATTATAGTTGGGCTAGAAATGAACTTCTTCAGTTCGATTTGTAAGATATAATACCAGTCGAAATCAGTGGATCATGGGTGATATGAGATTCTAACTAAATCCTTAAGTTTGTTTCTTTAACCATATGTGTAACTAAAATCCTGCTTCATTGCATTTTAACAATGCAAGTTGTACCACGAGTCATTCAACAATTACAGGATATTGTGACTTTCATCGGTACCTACTTGGACACAGAAAATATGAGTAGCTACAATTGACTTCTGGTTATATTATGTTGTCAGCTTCATCTATTCTGATTCTATGATATCTATGGAGACATTGGTTCAGTTAGTTTTTTCTAGTACAACTACCATGAATATCCATGTCTCTTTATACCAGTAAGTTAGTCTGATGCTAGACTAGACGCCTCTTTATGCAAGTTTATTGTCATGTATATTTATATGTATAAAGTCGAATCAAGTAGTAACATGTGAAAAACACTTGCACTGGTGTATGTAAGGAGTCAAGTACATGTTTGTTACAACAGGGCAGAGTAGATGTTTGTGTTACCATCCAGTCCACTGACAACATGTTTCTATTATTGTGGTGCTTGCTTAACTCACTGCCATCTACATTCTGTTCTTTTTTTATCATCTGTCAAGAAACTATTGTGATGATTTGATGCCCATCTGGTGACTATTTATGTCTTTAGTGTCAATCGATGTTGCATAATCTGATTTGGACACCTAGGTTCTTGCATGGTTCTTAGATTAATTGTTCTGTTTTGTTGTTAGCAAATATTGCTTATATTAAGACTATAAACATGTGACTATTCCTCTCATTTACAGGAGTTCTGGGCTAAAGACATTCGAAGAAGCCCGAAGCCCCAGTCAACAACTTGCTTTATATATCACTGAATTAGTAATGCTAATATTCTTGAGAAATTTGATGTACTACTGAACATGTTGGGAATTTGATGTATATTTGCTCGCTGAACTTGATGTATACTTGCTCGCTGAACTCAGAATATTACTTTTTATTCACTTGAAATTCATTTCTTGACTAAAAGTGGCCAGAAAAAGAAATAGATAGCCCAAAAGAAAAATGGCCGAAATGCCTATTGGACCAAATCTATTCGGGCTTTGAAAAAAGGCCTAAAATATATTGGTTGGAACAAAGGCTGAAATTTGAAAAGAAATGGACCGTTGAAAGGCCGGGGCCTAGAAAATATGGTCCAGGCCCAAAAAAGAAATGTACAACAAAAGACATCAGTCTAGAGAATCGAATTGTTGTGCCAGGCCCATGTAGCTAGCGAAAATTAACAGAAAAATATATATTAAAAAGGCCGAATTGTTGGGCTAGGCCCATGTTAAACACCTAATCGGACCGGGCTGAATCTTGTGCCACGTCAGATTGCCACGCTGGATGCCTACGTGGCCTGGGGAGGTTGCTAGTGACCAAAACGCCACAGTAGACGTATTTTGGTCATAAACGTCTACGACCATTCTAGAAGAAAGGTCGCTATAGTCAGTTTACGACGGCCAGCTTTTGACCTTATGTTTTTGGTCACAAAAAGGTCATAAATGGAAATTTGTGACCATTCAGTGACCAATAGTGGTGGTCACAAGTTGACATATTTCTTGTAGTGGAAATAAACATCCAATTACATAAGTGACTATACAGATCATTCGCACACACCTCAATAAACAATTGCATTCATTCTAAAGTAGGAGAAACGATCGTCTAGTCATCTACTTCTTGTGACGCTCTCGTCACTGCTATGTGGCTCGATCCTTCGTCTGGGTCAGGAAGAAGACAGTTCCTCATGTCAACGATCCTCCTGTACATCTCGTAGCTTGTGTACGCGTCCATGGCCGCGTACTTGACATGTTGTTCATCCAGTCTCTTATGCCACACACTGTGCCAGGTGTTCTTTTCCTTATTGCTCTCTTGCTTCATCTTCGCTGATGGCTGAGGCGAGGTCAACCAGGGTGTTCAGTTTGCTTTTGTAGCTGCCCCAGACCTTGTAGTGGTGCTGGATGTTGACAAGATTCGGGCATTTCAAGTCCGTAACCTTGAGCGCTTTTAGATCTTTGGTGGCGTCCATCGTAGCGAAAATGTAGTTGGAGCTATTGATAAACCTGGAGAAACACTCGCAAGGCCTTGTGGCCAGGTGGAAGTGGTAGACGAGGATGTCATGTTGCACGCACAACTGGGCGACGACAACCTTTTGATCGTGCCCGGCACGACCGATGGTGTACTCGAGGTCGAATCCGACCACTCGGTACTTGTCCTCGGCAAGGAACTGCTCCATAGTTTGGGTGGAGCTCTCCACCGAGACCGGATCGTTCGTGTACACCACCGAGAGGGCCTTCCCCCTCACGTGGGTGTCCACTATCTGATGCATGGTGAACTGCCCGCCGTTGTCGTCGTCGGCCGCTGGGAGCACCATTGGATCCACAAGGAGCGCCATTGGAACCGCTGGATGTCCTCTCTGTATGTGTCCTCATGGGTGTGCTTATTGTGTCCTGTGAGACGAGATATGAAGGTAAATGGCCGCAGGAATAAAAGGGGCCAGGCGGCGTGGATTCTCGGCGCGTCTGCATGGTAGTTTTTGCAGCGGGTAACTACATCGTCGCGCCGCGCCCGGTGCAATCGCTTGCACACGAACGTGCATGATCGTGCACCGGCCCAAAACACTGGCAGTGCGCGTGCAGGAAAGAGGGAAGAGCACCCGGAGGGACGCGAGAGCAGAGCGCGTGTGGCGGGACGCGAGCAGAGCACGCCGCGGCCGCCTGAACCGCAAGCAACCACACAAATAGAGTAGTTGAACACGCAGGAAATGGTCGCCTACAAGCCGGCCGACAGTTGTGTCGCTGTGTAGAGAGCGGCCGTGTGGTACCACCTCCGTCTAGTCTATAGTCTCCTTTATATTTCGTGCCATACTTTGCCCTCAAATTTAATCAAAAAAATGTTAATGCATGTTTTAAAAATTATATAATTGGAAACTATGTTCAAATACAAATCCAACTATATAATCTTTGGCGACATGCATTCGTATTTTATTAGTTAAATCAAACTTATAAACCAGGACGGTGGTATAGTAGGTAATTAAATCGCAAACGTTTTTTATTAACCGTATGTGTACGTGGCCTTTCATCCTCCTCTGGCACGACTTGTCAACCCGCTGCCGCAGACGGCTTACAGCGTAAGCTTGCGCAGCGCGCGGGGGCATTTGTTTTGCCAAATGGTGGCGCTAATGAATCGTCGGTGAGCCCGTTCCCGCCCAACCTCGCAGGTTCCCACGCAAGCTTCCCGCCCAATTCGGTGAAATGCCCCAAAATCCCAATGCTTACTAGCCTGCTATAAAAACCCTCACGGCTGGCGAGTCCTGCGTCACATTTCCTCTTCATCCCTGTAGCTTATCTCGTCTGCTTCTCCCACATTCGCCAATGGCACCGGTCCGTCGTTGTCGCTCAGCCACTCCGCCGTCATCAGAGGACATCTCCAGCTGGGAGGCTACACCACGGCGGCGGTGTAGTGTAGTGCGCGTGGCGTCCCTGTTGGGTGTGCGTGGAACACCCACCACACGCTCCGCCGCCGGTGCCCGTCGGCAGCTGTTGCCGGCCGTCGTTGCCGCCACCCCACCGCGACCCGAAGGCGGGAGGTGGTGGTCGTTGCCGCCACCCCGTCGTCAGCCGCCGTGGCCGCCAGGCCACCGTCGACCGCCAGGGTCATCACCCGCTCCACCACCGCCGCCCAAAGGCGGGAGGCGGAGGCAGATGCCCGCACGTGCAATAGAGACCTTGCGCGCTACATCGAATTCCTGCGGGAGGAGGAGGAGCGCCTCGTCGAGCACGCCAAGAGCCTTACTGCCACAATGGCCGTGGCACACGCCGCCTCAGAGGCGAGGAATCAGGAGATCGACGAGGAGAACCACCGATTCGCAAGGGGTCATGTGGAGCGGCAGAGGGCGTTCGAATTGAGCGTCGCTGAAGCTGCATTAGCAGCAGGCACCATGATTTCTACTACACAACCTTCTTCTTGTAGACGTTGTTGGGCCTCCAAGTGCAGAGGTTTGTAGGACGTTAACAAATTTCCCTCAAGTGGATGACCTAAGGTTTATCAATCCGTGGGAAGCGTAGGATGAAGATGGTCTCTCTCAAACAACCCTACAACCAAATAACAAAGAGTCTATTGTGTCCCCAATACACCCAATACAACGGTAAATTGTATAGGTGCACTAGTTCGGCGAAGAGATGGTGATACAAGTGCAATATGGATGGTAGATAAAGGTTTTTGTAATTTGAAAATATAAAAACTGCAAGGTAACTAATGATAAGAAGTGAGCACAAACGGTATTGCAACGCTAGGAAACAAGGCCTGGGTTCATCCTTTCACTAGTGCAAGTTCTCTAAAAAATAACAACATAATTGAGTCATATAACAATCCCTCAACATGCAACAAAGAGTCACTCCAAAGTCACTAATAGTGGAGAACA
>NW_024110891.1:0-10726 GCF_003073215.2 Triticum urartu
AGAGCGATATAATCTTCATCAACTATTACCAGGCAAGTTCACATTTGACCATTCGTCCAATTACCTATGTTTATATTATGCACTTAGTCCTTTTGTGGTAGGATTGCTTGGTAGGATTTATTGTTGCCAGATGGCTATGCCGTTACCTAGTAGTTCATTTGAGGTAGGGCTTGTCTATAACTCCTTGGTTAACCTGTTTTCAAACGCCAGGTAGTGCAAGAACTTCAAGGGAGGCGATCGAGTCTTGTGGGGAAAAGTGCGCAAACCTCTGCAGAGTGTTAAAACCTAATCGATTAGCCGTGTCCCCGGTTACGGACAACTGGAGCATCTAGTAGTGGAAATGCTAGGAGATCTCATCACTCTTAATTAAATAGTTGGGTTTTTAATAAAACTTTGGGAATGGATTGAGTTGGGTTTACCAACTCATTCTATGCTATACATTAGTGGTAGAATAATATCTTTCATTCTAGGGAAAAACTAGCTTTATGCAAAAACTAAACTTAGAGCTTTCCAATAGCCAAATTGCATGTACAAATAGGTTCATTATTCTTATGATGTGACTTTCCAGTACATTCAATGTACTGACCTACAGGGCTGCAACGTCTTATGTTGCAGGAATTTTCTACGACAAGTAAGAGTTACGTTGGAGGGTTACGGTCTACACTCAACTTGCCGTTGGCGTTGATGGACTCCACACCCTTATGTTTGTTTCCGCTGAGACTTATGAGGTATATATATCAGTTTTATGTTATTTATACATGTGATTGCACTTTGATATATACATTGATGTACTGTGTGTGCCAGCAAACCGATCCAGGGATGGCACGGATACACAGAGGCTTGACCGTTTGAGGTCAGGTTGCTACAGAGATGGTATCAGAGCACATGTTGACTGTAGGACGTGACCCTAGAAACTGGAAAGCCCTTAGCAAAGGATTTCTCTTAAACTTTATTTTTCAAAAAGGTCCTTTACCTCTCTTCTTTTCTGAGCTTTATCAAATCTTTCCTTTTACCTCAAATAGTTAGACAATACCCCGTTCCCTTTGGACCACACGGAGGATGAACTGAAGCCACTCCGAGAAGGACAAGATATCAGACATCACCATACACTAGAAGAACTGAAGCTACAACTGTCGAATCCTCTGAAGAATTGAAGAATTTGAAGACACTGACATATTCCAAGGTTTATATGAATTTTAGAGGACCAAACCCCTGTTGTATACTCACGTTAGATGCGATGTTTGTGAGCTGTCATTGTTTGATGTTTTTCCTGATAGCCATAAATAAAACTTATTTTCAAAACTATATTGTGTGTATCTCTCTATCCCTCTCTCGTATCTCATCCCAAAACCCTTGGACCCAATAGATGATGACTGAAGATGGACTTGTATTCTCTGGACCGATCACTCAGTTAGAGGCAGAGCTATGGATTGAAAACATGGAGAATCACTTCAGGAGCAATTTGGTTGCAAGGAAGTATGAGGTTCAGTACGCTCTTCAGTACTTCACAAAAAGTGCTGCAACCTGGTGGAAAATGGATCAAGCCATACAAGGATGTAATGGAGCAAAAACCTGGGAGGAATTGAAGAAGACTCTATTGGGATCTCGTCTTATCCGAAAGCACGGTAATAAACCGATGAAGGAACCTTGTGCCTGCAAGATATGTGGAGATATAGGACATACCCATGAAGAACACAAGGACGGATGCCCTCATTGTGAAGCAAATCACCGAGCTGAAGAATGCCCAACTAGGCAGGTTACTTGTTTCTTGTGTGAAGGAACTACGCACTACCTTGCCCAATGTCATATTTATCCCAAGGTACAAGAAATTACCAAGTAGCAGAAGGAAGCGGTGAAAGAAGCCCTCAGGGAAAGTTTAAGAAAACCGGTGATGAAAGAAGATGTTGACAACCCTGATGGATAAAGCCTAAACCGATTTTACTCCAATGCTTGCTATTCATGTGGAGAAAAAGGATATTTTCGCAATATTGCATGAAGGAAAACCAAGAGTATCTGGGAAACTTCCCGACGGAAGAAGTGGAGTTTGATCGACAAGAGATAGAGGAATTGATCGAAACGAAGAAGTCGAGGAAGAGAAAGAGCATGTATCCCCAGAACAACCCAATTTCTGCAGAAAAGGACCTGAGTCAAATCACTTGTTATAGGTGCAAGGATTTAGGTCATTACGCTAGCAAATGCCCAGCAAGGAAGCCAAGAACCCAAGGAGCCAAGATAACCACCAGGAAGCCCCTGGATTTGTCTGAAGTCATTTGTTTATGCTGCAAAGGAGTAGGACATTTTTCCAGAGAATGTTCAGACCCAAGGAGAGCTTGAGCAGAGTAGTTGAGATCTTGACATTGGAATAAAGCATGTAATAAAGTTGGAACACACTTGTATTTTCGTTGGGGATATTGAGTTGAGTTATGAAATGGAAATTGTAATAGTTCGTAAAGCAATAAAAGTTGAGGTGTTTGGAATCTCATATGAAATGTTATGAGTTGTTTGTTGAATGTGGGTGCCTCTCTCATTATCTCACCCAGACTAAAACCTTAAACCCATGGACAAGCTGACCCCAAACTTTTTACAGAAAACAATCACATTTCACCCAAGGAAATACATACAGTATCCTGAGTACCCCTTCTATCTTATGCCTGCAGATGACAACCCTTTACAAGTCTCTTCTCAAGGGCCCGGAAACGATCATGACCCTGACCAGTGATTAGGATTACCCAAAAATCCTGAAGGACATGATGAAGCATATTCATCTTGAAGGAGATGCAATTTACAAGGGTTATCCTTTCATGGAGAAGGGAGTTGAACTTTGGTAAGTGGAGGTACACCTCCACCGTGTGAAGGGAGTTTGCCCAAAGACTATGGGTCAATACTTTTTCATTTCTCGAGTACCCTGAGCAACATTCTTCGACTCTGTTCGTGAAGCTGCTATGGAAGCCATACGTCAGATTGGAGAAATACTAGAAGCAATACTCCGTCACACTCAGGAATACCTTAGGGAGGTGCATGCAGAGATGATGGAGATGAAGCTCATGGCCACCACGATGAAGCAAAACATTGATGATTTGAAGGATCACATCGCACAATTCTAGTGGGACTAAAGTATCTTCAAGAAGGGCAAATGAATAAAGATGGAAGTAATGCTTGACCATACCATACTATGTGGGTGGAAGCTTTTGTAATAGAGTAGTTTTGAAATTTGAGTTTTGAGTAGTGGTTAAGGATGTAATAAAAGATTTGATATGAAGAGAATATGAATTATGGATGAACCAGTGCATTTTTTGGTGATACTTGTTTGTGTGAACACTTGACCAATGGAAAAGAAAATGTATTCCATAGAGTGAAGTTTGGACAAATGAGTTGGAGTTTGGTTTTAGTTATGATGGTGACCCCAAGAGTAGGCAGGAATGAAGTGATATTGGATTTAAAGGAGATGTAATGCTGGAATACGGAACAATAGTAGCTCCAAGGATGAGTTAAAGTTATACAAGTGTTGAAGTGGGCCATAACTCACAGGACCCAGGATTTGATAAGGAAACAAGCACAATCTTGTTGAAGAAAAGAATTCTGGAAGAAGTTGTGAGTTCATCGGCAAACGTTCCATAGGAGGTTACGTAAACCTGAGAGTTGTGAAGAAACGATAGAGGTTTTGTTTGGCTTGCAGGACCAATGGATTTATCGGACCCAGTCCGTGGAGAAGAGAAGTTCTGCAATGCTTGTGAGGATGCCCAAGTGTTAGAATACGTGATTCACTATCTGCGTATGTGGTAATGATTCAAGTATAGGATGGATTGGCCCCCATACTAGAGACTTCTATCATGAGCTATCATATGTTGATAGAAAATCAGAGAGCCTTAAAACCCTAGAAGAGTGTCGACACGATAAGCCAAAAACCTTAGAATGGCAGGACGATGGAAACCCTGTACAGGCACCTATTGCCAATCGTAGGTTATGTAGTGAGGTTCAACCCAGACCCATTTCCTGTAGGAGAAACCAAAAATTGTTGACCACCATGAGGTCTTCGATAGTTGTTTAGCATTGGCGCCAGACCTGTCAAGTCTCAGAAGGATCCTATTTTGATGCAAGGACTCCTGATTTTGAGGAAAAGGCCATGCCCTTACCAGAAGAACACAAGTGAGGGAGTTATCTCGGAGAATATGGGAAGACTGACACCGTTAACACCAAGGATGGAGTACATGAGTTTTGTTGGAACCGTGACCATGCTTCTAAGGGTGGTAGCCCCCATACCATGTGTTGATTAATGGATTTTCAAGGAGACCCCTCAAACCTAACCTTCTTTCTAGCCTCTCCGAATCACGAGGATGAGATTCATTTTAAGGGTGGTAGTTTGTAACATCCCAAAATTCTAAATTTTGGAATGTTATATTAACTAAATTATTATGATTGTTTGTTTGATTGTTGTGTGATTGATTGTGTGAAAATGATTGGAAATTGAAAACTTTCTGAAAGTTGAATGAGAGGGAATAAAAGGACTTTCCCAAAACTTTGCATCTTGCATTTTGATCTTCCTGAATTCAAATTCACTAGTCGCCAACCCATGCATCCGCACGGGCTAGTTTTTTTATAATATATATTTTTAATTGCAACTTTGTAGATTTTGGATCTTGTTTAGCGTGCAACACGCATGAAACCATTTATAATTTGAAATTTGGTATTAATATAGGTCAAACGAACATATACATTTCATTTCATTTCGGTGTTATTCACACTATACCATTTTAGTCCATATCTTATCCTACTTATGTAGGGATTGCATGCCAATACAATATATAGATAATTATAATTTTAAATTTTGGTATTAGTATATTTGAACAAACATATACATTTAATTTCATTTTAGTGTTAGTCATATTATTTTAGTCCGAATTTTATCCTAGTTATGTAGGGATTGCATGCCTATACACTACATAGAATGAATAATTATTACAAAATTTGTAAGTAGGTTTCTTTCTTTCTTTTCAGAGTTGTCTTAAAGTGTGAAGTTTGAAAGCTCATAGTACCATGTCCCCTAGATGATAGATATGTGAGCACTTTCATCCTATTTGTGTTTCCATCTAGGTATTATTCATAAAATGAAATTAACTGAATTCCTATAAGAAATTATGCGGTTAAATGATATGGACATTGTAAGAATATTGAATTGCATACCATGCTATGAGTTGTAGCTGCGTTAATCTGCATAAATTCTATTCGACTGTGAACTATACATTATGAAAAATGATTTAATGAAAGAATAGTGAAGAAGCAACAAACACGTTGATGAAAATTGGATGATAAAATACCTTGAATTCTATTATTGCATATGACAGACATACTATAAAAATCTTATCATTATAATATATGTGGATATGAAAATTATTATGTAACTTTTTGCTAGGACAATCCACATGATTTGGTTATGGATGCAAGTAACTATGGAATAGAAGGTTATTCTCACACAAATTTGTCATATCATCGTAACTAATTATTACATACTCATTTTATGTAACTTAGGTAGACATCAAGTTTGTACCAGCAGGCATTTCACATGTCCAACTTGGGATATGCTATGTTTCATAAATTTGTAAAATATTCTGCACATAATGCGTAATTGTGCTATGTTGTACTACAAATGTCAAACTAAAATGAGTTTCTTTTATCAGATCATGTTTAGATCAACATAAAGAAATACAAAATAAAATACATTTACGACTAATTCTGTCTCAATGTACTGCTTCTCGTAATGCAAAACTATCTGACATCATGATCTAATTAAATTATTAAAAGGTGCTACCACTTCCATGAACAATATCAAAATAATAAATTAATATTTTGAGTACCATTTTTCCAACATAATTAACCACATACTTCAAGATTTTCATGCGTGATATCTTATGCATGTGTGGTTGCATCCTGGCTGATGGTGTACATAGTGATGAGAAGAGGCAATGCGGGCAATGGGCCGAGAACTTTTCATTATTGATATCCGTGGGCATATATGCTATTAATTTTTATTTATTTTATATAGCATACATACTATAATCAAAAGCCATCATTCATGCGTGCAAGTTATTGGTACCTGCAGCGAGAGGCCTTGTTGCATGCTGACGGCACACTCCATCTACCATATGATGAGAAGTAGAGCAATCGATGGAGAGTCTTAGTGCCGCTGGTGAACTGTGATGCGCCACGTGAGCTAACGATCTAGCCTGTTGGATCAATTTTTGTTTTCCGTGTGACAGAAGCTAGATCAATATTACACTGAGTGATATGTTGCTGATTCTTGGCAATCATGCTTTATGTATGATACTCATGGCATAAATATTGTCTCGAGTGAACTTGCATGTGGTAAATTAACAAACAAAATCAGCACTTCTGATAAGAGAAACTAACCAATCCGTCGGAACTCAATAAAACTCTCGCATGTCTACAGTTGAAAAAAAAGCTGCATATGAACACAATAGACATAGCACGTGAAAAAATGAACAAAATATGGTATACATCCATGCTGCTGATCAGTATTTACGCCAATTCCAACCTTAATATAGCACATAGTCTATTCTGATCAGATTGACCAAACTTTCAATCACGTGATTACCACAAAATTTATTAGTGTGGACCAATGTTTTGCAAGGAAAGGCATCTAGAATACAACACGGTCCAGCTCTATGGTAACAGTAAAAACTACACATCCAACAGCACCTACCAGTACAACCCGGGCGCCCTTGCCACCACCCTTCCCAATAATACTTTCTCCCTACAGCTCTTGGCGGCCTGACTGCCAACCAATCCTTAAGAGGCATTATTACACGTAACTCAAATTGGATTATCTTTTTCCAATAAGGGTAGCCTAGATTTTTGGAAAGTCAGTTCATACTTTTGGCATCTGCACCTATAGGGTACACACGTCCCAGATTATAATCTAGATATATCTGTGTCATGTGCCTATGGAACTAAGGCGCCACCAGCTATTAACAGCACATTCGTAATTAGTTTATTTGTAGGCCTAGAGAATAAACTGCCCAGTATGTACGTGAGGGGATGAATACGTTAGTAGATGCTTGCAAGACTCATTCGTGGAGGACCAAGGGATAATGTACCATGAAAAGAGAAGAGATGACGGAAACATTGGCCGCCGTCTGCAGCAGCTGAGTAGCAAATTGACCCATGAGGCCACTGGCCACGTACAGGCAGAGCAGGCTTCTTCTCCTTGCAGTTGTGACACAAACCTATATATGAAGGACAGAATTCTGAGATTGCATGACTTCCAGATAGAATTTCGTGCATGATAGACCATCTTCTTAATGCTCCATGGCAGATCGTCGAGGAGAAGCTTATTAATTATTTTCTTCTTAAGAGGAATTGAGAAACCAAGTGTGTCCACCAATCCCAAAGATCACTTGGATAGAGAGAAACTTTCTAACCCCTAGAATTAACGTCGGTTCAACCCTTCTGTCTGGAAACGCGATGCCATGCACGTGAACACAGTGTAGGAGAGAGAACGGGCCGAGAAGGAACCGCTGCCCATGGCAGCAACAATCTAGATGTATGTTAACAACAACATGACCTGGAGACATCAAGAAGAGATGTCGGGGAGAGATCCAAATTCAATCAAAAAGTAACAGTAGATTGAAGCGTAAACTGGAAAGAAAACGAACCTGCTGATCTGGATGAGGAATTTGTTTGATCTGATAACCTCCTTGAGCACACCGAATCAATGCCCAACTTACTTTGTTCAGCTTGAGAGGGGTTACGCATGTTTTTCATTGGCGGAGAGAGAGAGAGATCATGGTGAAGAGGAAGAAGCCATTGATGGATTTCTTTTCCACGTGTGGATAGTGCGACGATGGAGAATAGGAAGAGTCCATGAAGTTGGGAGGAAGATACCATGGAGAACCAAAGAGGAAGAGACCATGGAGTAGATCAGGTGTATATTGTGATTTTTCCGCAAAAAAAGATGTAGTTTAAGATTGTTTTTTCTTCAGAAGAGATAGAGATTGCATTTTTAAGGAAGAGATAGAAATTGCATTATTATTTTTGAACTGAGATTGCATTGATTAGAGAAGGAATAAACGGTGGATTAGGATATCTGCTGTATTTTTTTGTATCAAACGAATGATTGTGGGCCTTGAAGCTATAACTTTTTTTTCACAATTGACCAAAACTTCAGCCATGATGTATATTGGTGCGTGTGGATCTACACCGTAATAACTCATTGGTCCCACCAAATTAACGGCTCCTAATTTCTAATTAACGTGGTAATTTGTTGGGAGTCTGTAATTAGTATAGGTATAGATGTGATGGATAAGACCCATCCATTAGCTTAGCATAATGATCATTTAGTTTTATTGCTATTGCTTTCTTCATGACTTATACATGTTCCTCTGACTATGAGATTATGCAACTCCCGAATACCGGAGGAACACCTTGTGTGCTATCAAACGTCACAACGTAATTG
Organism: Triticum urartu; assembly: GCF_003073215.2. NCBI lineage: Eukaryota > Viridiplantae > Streptophyta > Magnoliopsida > Poales > Poaceae > Triticum > Triticum urartu. Next base: position 8,471 of record NW_024110891.1, read on the forward strand.
GGTGATTATAAAGATGATCTACAAGTGTCTCCGATGGTGTTTGTTGAGTTGGCACAGATCGATATTAGGATTTGTCACTTCGTGTATTGGAGAGGTATCTCTGGGCCCTCTCGGTAATGATCATCACTATAAGCCTTGCAAGCAATGTGACTAATTAGTTAGTCTAGCCTGTTGGATCAATTTTTGTTTTCCGTGTGACAGAAGCTAGATCAATATTACACTGAGTGATATGTTGCTGATTCTTGGCAATCATGCTTTATGTATGATACTCATGGCATAAATATTGTCTCGAGTGAACTTGCATGTGGTAAATTAACAAACAAAATCAGCACTTCTGATAAGAGAAACTAACCAATCCGTCGGAACTCAATAAAACTCTCGCATGTCTACAGTTGAAAAAAAAGCTGCATATGAACACAATAGACATAGCACGTGAAAAAATGAACAAAATATGGTATACATCCATGCTGCTGATCAGTATTTACGCCAATTCCAACCTTAATATAGCACATAGTCTATTCTGATCAGATTGACCAAACTTTCAATCACGTGATTACCACAAAATTTATTAGTGTGGACCAATGTTTTGCAAGGAAAGGCATCTAGAATACAACACGGTCCAGCTCTATGGTAACAGTAAAAACTACACATCCAACAGCACCTACCAGTACAACCCGGGCGCCCTTGCCACCACCCTTCCCAATAATACTTTCTCCCTACAGCTCTTGGCGGCCTGACTGCCAACCAATCCTTAAGAGGCATTATTACACGTAACTCAAATTGGATTATCTTTTTCCAATAAGGGTAGCCTAGATTTTTGGAAAGTCAGTTCATACTTTTGGCATCTGCACCTATAGGGTACACACGTCCCAGATTATAATCTAGATATATCTGTGTCATGTGCCTATGGAACTAAGGCGCCACCAGCTATTAACAGCACATTCGTAATTAGTTTATTTGTAGGCCTAGAGAATAAACTGCCCAGTATGTACGTGAGGGGATGAATACGTTAGTAGATGCTTGCAAGACTCATTCGTGGAGGACCAAGGGATAATGTACCATGAAAAGAGAAGAGATGACGGAAACATTGGCCGCCGTCTGCAGCAGCTGAGTAGCAAATTGACCCATGAGGCCACTGGCCACGTACAGGCAGAGCAGGCTTCTTCTCCTTGCAGTTGTGACACAAACCTATATATGAAGGACAGAATTCTGAGATTGCATGACTTCCAGATAGAATTTCGTGCATGATAGACCATCTTCTTAATGCTCCATGGCAGATCGTCGAGGAGAAGCTTATTAATTATTTTCTTCTTAAGAGGAATTGAGAAACCAAGTGTGTCCACCAATCCCAAAGATCACTTGGATAGAGAGAAACTTTCTAACCCCTAGAATTAACGTCGGTTCAACCCTTCTGTCTGGAAACGCGATGCCATGCACGTGAACACAGTGTAGGAGAGAGAACGGGCCGAGAAGGAACCGCTGCCCATGGCAGCAACAATCTAGATGTATGTTAACAACAACATGACCTGGAGACATCAAGAAGAGATGTCGGGGAGAGATCCAAATTCAATCAAAAAGTAACAGTAGATTGAAGCGTAAACTGGAAAGAAAACGAACCTGCTGATCTGGATGAGGAATTTGTTTGATCTGATAACCTCCTTGAGCACACCGAATCAATGCCCAACTTACTTTGTTCAGCTTGAGAGGGGTTACGCATGTTTTTCATTGGCGGAGAGAGAGAGAGATCATGGTGAAGAGGAAGAAGCCATTGATGGATTTCTTTTCCACGTGTGGATAGTGCGACGATGGAGAATAGGAAGAGTCCATGAAGTTGGGAGGAAGATACCATGGAGAACCAAAGAGGAAGAGACCATGGAGTAGATCAGGTGTATATTGTGATTTTTCCGCAAAAAAAGATGTAGTTTAAGATTGTTTTTTCTTCAGAAGAGATAGAGATTGCATTTTTAAGGAAGAGATAGAAATTGCATTATTATTTTTGAACTGAGATTGCATTGATTAGAGAAGGAATAAACGGTGGATTAGGATATCTGCTGTATTTTTTTGTATCAAACGAATGATTGTGGGCCTTGAAGCTATAACTTTTTTTTCACAATTGACCAAAACTTCAGCCATGATGTATATTGGTGCGTGTGGATCTACACCGTAATAACTCATTGGTCCCACCAAATTAACGGCTCCTAATTTCTAATTAACGTGGTAATTTGTTGGGAGTCTGTAATTAGTATAGGTATAGAT
>NW_024110892.1:0-11537 GCF_003073215.2 Triticum urartu
AATCTGAGATTGTGTGATGCATATCGTATAATCATAGCCACGGATACTTGAGGTGACACTTGAGTATCTAGGTGACATTAGGGTTTTGGTTGATTTGTGTCTTAAGGTGTTATTCCAGTACGAACTCTAGGGCTGTTTGTGACACTTATAGGAATAGCCCAACGGATTGATTGGAAAGAATAACTTTGAGGTGGTTTCGTACCCTATCATAATCTCTTCGGTTGGTCTTCGCTATTAGTGACTTTGGAGTGACTCTTTTTTGCATGTTGAGGGATAGTTATGTGAGCCAATTATGTTATCATTGTTGAGGGAACTGGCACTAGCGAAAGTATGAACCCTAGGCCTTATTTCCTATCATTGCAATACCGTTTACGCTCACTTTTATCATTAGTTACCTTGCTGTTTTTATAATTTCAGATTACAAATACCTTTATCTACCATCCATATTGCACTTGTATCACCATCTCTTCGCCGAACTAGTGCACCTATACAATTTATCATTGTATTGGGTGTGTTGGGGACACAAGAGACTCTTTGTTATTTGGTTGCAGGGTTGCTTGAGAGAGACCATCTTCATCCTATGCCTCCTACGGATTGATAAACCTTAGGTCATCCACTTGAGGGAAATTTGCTACTGTCCTACAAACCTCTGCACTTGGAGGTCCAACAATGTCTACAAGAAGAAGGTTGTGTAGTAGACATCAATATTGTGTTGGACACCGTTCTTTCCCTTGGGCTTGTGGGAGTTATGGTTCCTCTGGTTAACCATGTTGGCAACAGAAGTTCCTTCGACCCTTTTTCTGTGTGAGTTCTTTGCCCTTGAATTCTGCTCAACACTCAGATGGCCAATGACATCCTCCACAGAGAATTCACGCCTCTGATGTTTCAGAGTAGTGGCAAAGTTCCTCCAGGAATTAGGGAGCTTAGCGATTATGCAGCCCGCGACAAATTTGTCCGGTAACTCGCACTTAAGAAGCTCAAACTCCTTAACAATGCATATTATCTTATGAGCCTGCTCCAATACAGGACGGTTTTCAACCATCTTGTAATCGTGCAACTGCTCTATAATATACATCTTGCTCGCGGCATTAGCGGCCCCGAACTTAGATTCGAGCACCTCCCACAAGTCCTTGGCAACATGCACATGTAAATATGCGTCGACCAGTTTATCTCCAATCACACTAAGAACTGCTCCGAGAAACACAACGGTGGCCTCCTTGAACGCCTTCTCCTGTTCAGGAGCAATCGTTCCCATGGAGACACCGGTGACTCAGAACATGTTCATAGCCGTGAGCCATAAAATGGTCTTAGTCTGCCAACGCTTAAAATACGTATCAGTAAACTTATCTGGTTTCAGTGCAGCCGCAAAGCCACTTGCCGAAAAAATCCTACACATAAGGCGGCCTTCTTGTCGGCTTTAGCTTTCTCGGTGGATTGTTGAGTAAATAGGCAATTTCTTGATTAAATTAATCCACGAGTAAATCACTAGCATGGCATTGACACAAATAAACGCATACTGATATTCAGTCAAGCAAGAACATACTACGCTAATTGCAGAAAAATCTACGTATAATGCTAGCATGGCTAAAACAGAAAACAGTAGGAGCGGGATAAACGAGTTATACCCTCCAGTAGGCCATGCAGAGGCCGCTGCTTTGGTGGCAGTAGCGGCGTCCTCGGCGGTCTTCTTGTCGGCTTTAGCTTTCTCGGCGGCGGCACGTTCGGCGTCGATGGACATGGTGATGATGAAGGCGACACAGACGTAGAGGAAGTAGACGGTCGAAAGCGAGCGGTCGCGTAATCGCTGCCCAAAAACCTATTCGTCCCTCACCCGTACAGGAACCAGAAGGGCGTGGTTTCGGAGACCTGCTCAGATGTGATATGTTCGTGGCGGCTAGGGTTAGGAGACACCGCGCACTTATATAGGCGCAGCCGCGTAGAGAGACGTGGGCTCGACCCATGTCCGTGACAGCCCGTGATCCGACGTCTCAAATCGTGGCCCAGCTGTCAGAGAACTCTCCGTTAGTGACTGATAAAAATAAGCGCGTAGGTGTGAGCTCGGCTAAATCCCGCAACCCGCGGCCCGGCGTGACGAGGCGGGCGGCGGAGGAGGAGTGCGCGAGGGCCTCATCTCTTCTCAACCTCCAATAGTGTGTAGAAGAGAAACCCTTATAAGGAGGTCCAACTCCTCTTCCACTTTCGGGGTGAGACTAAACTTTCCACTCCACCTAGTGTCAATAAACCCACATGAGCCCTTAGAGATTTTTCAGAAATTGCTATATGGGCCTAAAGCCCCTCTCAAATTTCAGCAAATTTAGTGGGGAAACCAATGAATGTAATTGGATGGAATTAGTTTCTGATAAGTTACGAAAAGAACCTAATAGATAAATTCTCACATAAATAACTTCTTATCCAAAACATTGTCGTTTCCCATTGATCTCTTACTGAAACAACTATGAGAAACACCACAAATGAAAAATTATGAGGTAGCATTTGAAGACATATCACCTCTGGAGCCCCTGAAATCCACTACAGTGAATTGGAGCATAGCATGGTGAGAAAAATTAAGCAAGGGTAATTGGTTGCAATTACACTACGTGATGTTCTCGTTCTAGCCGTAGACACCCATGCAGAATCGCAGATACAACAGAGTAGGCATCATATTGTCGCTCGGTAGCCAATTCATCGCCTCCCTCAGAGTCATGCATCCTTGTAGCCACACCAAGGTGCAAGAATTTTGTTTCTTCGTTTTTTTGTTTTCTTGCAGTTTTGTTTCTTCTTCATTTTTTGTTTGGTTTTCTTTTTCTTCTCCATTTATTGTTTCTCTTCTGTTTTTCTTATATTTTTTTCACTGTATATTATTGTATGTGTCAATAAACATTTTTTTATAAGTGATCGACGTTGTCCGAACGCTTATTCAACATTCTTCATATAATTGTTCAACACTTTAATACTTCTTTCAACATTTTTTAAATACATGTTCAACATTTTACAAATATTCGCTATACATTTTTTAATATTTACTCAAGATTTTCTAAATACTTGTTCAACATTTTAATACTTATTCAACATTTCAAATACTAGTTCAACAATTTTCAAAAACTTGCTTAACATTTTTCAAATACTCATTCAACAGTTTCTATTACTTATTTAATATTTTTCAAATACTTGTTCAACATAATTAATACTTATTCACAATTTTCAAATACTTTTTCAACATGTTTTAATACTTATGCAAAAAAAATTAAAATAATTGTTCAACATTTTTTCAATGTGTTTCTGAAAAGTGTTTTTTATATATATGTAAAATGTTTTAAAATATAAGTAAAAGTACAAAAATAAAGCAGAAAAAGAACATAAAACATAAAACTAAACTAAATAGCAAGCCTTTGCCTCCCATGCGGATGGGCCGGCCAATCTGGGCTCCCCCTGACGCGAGACGTCCCCATGTGCTCGCTTAAAATGAGAAATAGGGGTGCCCAGCTATTTGGCAAACTCTATACGGCACGTAGGTCGCTGCCTAGCATGAGAGCAACTAGTTAATGAGCGCTTCTTCGGGACCTTGCAACGATCAGCGCCACTTAGCGCACTCTCAGCTATTCGCCACGTGTCGCACTCTGGCCGCTTTCTTCAGAATATTTTTATTTTTTCGCACGCGTTTTCGGCTTTTTAAACGGTTTTTTTTCCTTTTTGTTCAACGTTTAGGTTTTCCATCTATCTTCCTTAGCTTTTTGATAAAAAATTCGGAAATTCTTTTTTTCTTTTGCGTGAAAAAACGCGTTTTTTTCTTTTCGCGAGTCACTGTTTTGCCTCCATGAAGGCACGGTTTTGCTCTCGCGAGGGTCATGGCCGTGCCTCTTGAAAACGTGAGAAAAAACGTGTTTTCTACTTTTTTTCCTATCGCGAGAATCACAGTTTTACTTCCGCGAGAGGCACGGTTGTGCTTTAGCGAGAGTCCGTGCCTCTCAGAAACGAAAAAATGAGTTTTTTCCTTTCGCGAGAGTCACAGTTTTGCTTACCACGAGAGGCATGTTGTGCTTTCGCGAGAGTCATGGCCGTGCCTCTCGGAAATGAAAAAAATAGATTTTCTATTTTTTTTTCCTTTTGTGAAAGTCACGGTTTTGCTTCCGCGAGAGGCACGGTTGTGCTTTAGCGAGAGTCGCGGCCGTGCCTCCTCGGAAACCAAAAGAGACGTGTTTTCTCTTTTTTTCCTTCCACAAGAGTCACGGTTTTGCTTTCGTAAGAGGCACAGTTTTGATTTCATGAGAGGCACGAGCGTGCCTCTTTTTAAAAGGGAAAAACCCGTGCTCCCGGTTTGATTTTTTTGTTCGGTTTTTCGTGAAAAAAACGTTCGTCAAAACCTACCAACATGGGATCTAGTTATGAAGATCTCAACGCAAGGAATCCAATGGCAAAAGCGGTTCGAGATTTAGATGCACGATTTAAGTGATAAAACATTTTGAATGAACAGATCTACGAGAAATGGGAAAACTCCCATGTTAGGATAAGTGGCGCACATGCAGCGCGCCACTTGTCGCAACCTGGAGAGGTTGGAGTGATCTTTGTAACGAGTACTTCTCAACTAATGATTTCGGCCTAGCACGGTAGGCACGTATCGTATAGGCTGGAGATTCTCTGGGCCGACCCATTAATGGGATTCAATCTTCCTGAACTGGTTTTTTCTGTATTTTTCCTTTCGGGTTTTCTTTATTTTTCGTTTTTTTTTTATTTTCATTTTTGTTCCTTTTTATGTTTTTCTTTCATTTTTCCCTTTATTTTTATGTTTCATTTCAATTAAAATTTTACTTTTCTCAATTTGCAAAAATCTTTTAAATTCGAGATTTTTTGTTTTTTGTTTTAAATTTGCGAACATTTTCTATCAAAATTCATGAACATTTTTTTGTAATTGTGAAGAGGTATTTAGAAATCATAAACAGTTTTTGAAATACATGAACATGTCTTTCTTTATTGAATTCAAAATATGTTCATCAATGTAAAACAATTTTCAACAATTGCAGAAAATGTTAATCTAATTCTTTTTTTGTTCATCCGCTTTAGAAAATGTTCATCAAAAGTCAAAATTTGTTCGTCGAATTGCAAAAATGTTCATCGAATTCCAAATTTTGTTATAAATTTTCAGAAAATGTTCATTGAAATTAAACAAATTCATCCATATTTAAAAAAAAAATTATTTTTAGAATACCAATTTTGTTCATAAAGTTTAAAAATGTTCATTGAATTCAAAATATGATCATGAAATTTCAAATTTGCATCACTATAAAAATACTCATAAAAATATTCATTACAATAAAAAATATGTTCCTAGTTTTGAATTCGAGAACAATTTTTGACAATTCACAATTGAAAATGTTTTAAAATTTTACAACTAATCCCGAATTATTTTAATATAGAATAAAAAAATAAAAGAAAGTAAAAAAAACAAAATGGGGCGCCCCGTCCCGTGCATGGGCCAACAGGGCGCGCTGTATTGGAGCTCCCCGGCTATTTCTCGTTTTACGCGAGTGTTTAGCTCCGTCTCGCTGTAGCGAATCTCCTGCGCTGTATCAAGTGGGCCGGTCAGTTCGTGTATGTTTAAATGAAAAGGAAGAAGATAAATTGGACAAACCTGGATTCGATCCCGGGTCTGCTTCGCCACACTGATAGCCACCAGGCCAGCTTCGCTCTTGTGTACAATAATAGGGCGTGTCCTACTTGAGCTGTTTTTTCTGTTTTCCTTTGTTTCTTTTCTTTTTTTCCTTCTCCATTGTTTTCATTCTTGCTTGCATTTTGTTTCTTTGTTTTTGTTTCTTCTACATTTTTTGCTTTATTTTTAATTTTTCTTCACCATTTGTTAATTTTTCTTTTGTTTTCTCTTATTATTGTTTTCGTTTTCACTCTACACTTTTGTATGTGTTAAATATTTTTATTAAGTGATCAACATTTTTTGTATACACACTCAACATTACCCGAACGCTTATTCAACATTTTTAAAATTCCTGTTCAACTTTTTTATACTTATTTCAATATTTTTGAAATACATGTTCAACATTTTTCAAATACCTGTTCGATTTTTTTAATTTTTTACTTAACATTTCATAAATGTTTGTTCAAAAAATTCAAATACTAGTTCAATTTTTTTAAATACTCATTACACATTTTTAAATATTTATTCAATATTTACAATTACTTTTTCACCATTTCAAATAATTGTTCAACATTTCTCAAATATTTGTTCAATGATACTTAGTAATCATTCAAAAAACAATTTAAAACTTGTTCAATATTTTTTAAATACTTGTTCAACATTTTTTAATACTTATACAACATTTCCAAATATTTGTTCAACACTTCTTTAAATATATTTTCGAAGAATATGTTTTTATCTATGTGTAGAATATTTGAAAACATAAATAAAAGTACAAAAATAAAGCAAAAAACGGAACAAAATAGAAAAAACCTAAAATGTAACATTTTAATACTTATTCAACAATTTTTAAATATTTGTTCAACTTTTATTTAAATATATTTTTGAAGATTATTATTTTATATATGTGTACAATATTTTAATACATAAATAAAAGCAAAAAAATAAAGCAAAAACGGAACAGAAATAAAAAACTAAAATGCAGGACTTTGCCTCCCGTGCGGCTGGGCCCTCCTATCTGGGCTTGCCCCAACACGAGGCGTCTCCATCCGTCGTCTCGCTGAAGTATACGTTTAAAAGAAAAGGTAGAAGAAAATTGGAGAAACCTGGATTCAATCCTGGTTCTGCTACCACACGCAACACTGCTAGCTAGAAGGCCAGCTTCGCTCTTTGTGTATAATACTAGCGCTTGCCCTACTTTAGGTTATTCGAGCCGTTTTTCTATTTCTTTTTTTTTCTCTCCATTTTTTTCATTCTTACTTGCATTTTGTTTGTTCTTTTTTGTTTTCTTGCATTTCTGTTTCTTCTTTAGTTTTTGTTTGGTTTTTATTGCTCATCTCAATTTCTTGTTTCTCTTTTATTTTTTCTTATGTTTGTTTTGTTTTCGTTGTACATTTCGTATGTGTCAAAAAACATGTTTTAATAAGTGATCAACATTTTTTGTATACACGTTTAACATTCTCCGAACACTTATTTAACATTTTTCAAATATTTGTTCAACATTTTAATACTTATATTCAGAATTTTTAAAGCACTTGTTCAACATTTTTTCAAATACTCGTTCAACATTTTTAGGTTTTTATTCACCATTTTTAAATGCTGGTTCAACGTTTTAATACTTATAACAAATTTTCTAATAATTGTTCAACATCTTTTAATACTCGTTTCAACATATTTCTAATATTTATTGAACATTTTCAAATACTTGTTCTACATTTCAACAAGTAGTTCAACATATTTAAACTCGTTCAACAGTTTTTAATACTTATTCAAAAAATCAAATACATGTTCAACATTTTTAATATTTATTCAAAATGTTCAGATACTTTTTCAACATTTTCAGTTACTTGTTTAATATTTTTTAATACTTATTCAACATTTTCAAATACTTGTTCAATATTTTTAATGTGTTTTGGAAGAGTGGCTTCTGTATATATATGTAGAATATTTCAAAACATAAATAAAAGTACAAATATAAAGCAAAAAATGAGAATAGAAAACTAAAAAAACACCCAAACACAGGCGTTGGCCTCCCGTGCGGCTGGGCCAGCCCATATGTGCTCGCTTAAAGCGAGAAATAAGGGGTGCCCAGCTTTTCTCGCTTTACGTGAGTATCTACGAAATCACTAATTAAGGAGTACTCGTTGCAAAGAATACTCCACTTTCCCAGGTCGCGACAAGTGGTGCACATGCAGCGCGTCACTTGTCGCAACCTGGGAGTTTTCTCTTTTTTTCTAGATCCGTTTACTCAAAACGTTTTATCTCTTAAACCGTGCGTCCAAATCTCGAACCGTTTTCACCATTGGATTCCTCGTGTCGAGATATTCAAAACTAGATCCCATGTTGATAGGTTTTGACGAACTTTTTTTCACGAAAAAACCGGGTGAAAAAACTGAACCGGGAGCACGGTTTTTTTCCTTTTCGAAAGAGGCACGCCCGTGCCTCTCGCGAAATCACAACCGTATCTCTCGTGGAAGCAAAACCATGACTCTCTTGAATGGAAAAAAAACAGAAAATGCGTTTTTTTTCGTTTCCGAGAGGCACGGCCGTGACTCTCGCGAAAGTACAATCGTGCCTCTCGCGAAAGCACAACCGTGCCTCTCGCGAAAGCAAAACCGTGTCTCTTGTGAAAGAAAAAAAACATAAACACATATTTTTTTCTCTTTCCGAGAGGCACGGCCGTGACTTTCGTGTAAGCACAACCCTCCCTCTCGCGGAACCAAAACCGTGACTCTCATGAAAGAAAAAAAACAGAAAACACGTTTTGTTTTTCCCTTTCCAAGAAGCGCGGCTGTGACTCTCGCGAAAGCACAACCGTACCTCTCGCGGAAGCAAAACCGTGACTCTCGTGAAAGAAAAAAAAACAGAAAACGCGTTTTTTTTTGTTTTCGAAAGGCATGGCCGTGACTCTCGATAAAGCACAACCATGCCTCTCGCGGAAGAAAAACCATGACTTTCGCGAAAGGAAAAAAAAAAGAAAACACATTTTTTCACGCAAAAAAAAATTTGAAATTTTTTTGATCGAAAAGCTAAAAGAGACCGGGGAAAAACCAAAAACATCAAAAAACCCGAAAAAAAATTGTTTAAAAAGCCGAAAACGCATGCGAAAAAATTAAAAAAATAAAATCCAAAGGAAGCGTTTAGAGCGCGACACATGGCGAATGACTGAGAACGCGCCAAGTGACGCTGATCGCTGCGAGGCTCCCGAAAGAGCGCTCGTTAACTAGTTGCTCCCGAGTGTCTAGCTCTGTCTCGCTGAAGCAAATCTCCCGCGCTGTAGCCAATGGGCCGGCCGGTTCGCGTACGTTTAAAAGAAAAGGAAGAAGAAAAATTGGAGAAACCTAGATTCCATCCCGGGTCTACTAGACCACGCACAACACTGCTAACCACCAGGCAAGCTTAGCTCTTCTGTATAATACTAGGGCGCGGCCTACTTGAGGCTATTCGAACTGTTTTTTCTGTTTTCTTTTGTTTACTTTATTTTTTCTTATCCATTTCTTTTTCATTCTTGCTTGCATTTTCTTTCTTCATTTTTTGTTTTCTTGCATTTTTGTTTCTTCTTCATTTTTTGTTGGGTTTTTTTTTCTTCTCCATGTTTTTCTTATGTTTTTTTATTTTCACTCTACATTTTTGTATGTGTCAAGAAACAAAAAATTTAAAAGGTAATCAACATTTTTGTATACACGTCCAACATGGTCCCAGCGCTTATTCAAAAAAACCAAATACTAGTTCAACATTTTTAAATAATTGTTCAACATTTTGAAATACCCTTCAACATTTTTTAATTTGTATTCAACATTTTGCTGTTAGTCGGAGCTTCTTTACACGCCAGTAGCGGAACAACCTAGGCAGCTTAATGTGCTCTTGCACAAAGATAATAGAATGAGAGTCTGACGACACCCGGTACTCGGGATCTCCTGCTTGAAGAAGTAAGGAAAATACTTGTTCAACAATTTTTAATACTTGTTCAACATTTTTCAAATACTTGTTCAACATTTTTTATACTTACTCAAAATTTTCAATAACTTGTTCAATATTTTTCAAATACTCTTGGGGAAGGTTTAAGTCAATCTTATATTTATGCCTCAATCATGAGCTCTCAAGAGAAATTATTATACATAATTTTTATGCTCGGCTTTCTCGTAATGATCAATCCATGCTCGATACTTCTTGCACTGGTTCTTTCATGAAGAAGACTACTGAATTCAGATGGGATCTCTTGGAAATAATTAAACGCAATTTTGAAGATTGGGAACTCGAGAAGGTAAGGAGTCTGGTATAAAACTTGAGTTTGATTGTGTTAAAACTTTTATGGATACCGATATTTTCATAATTTTAGTACTAAATATGGACTTGACTCTTAGATAATAGCTTCTTTTTGTGAATCATTTGCTATTCATGTTGATCTCACGAGAGGTGGTTTAAATATTACCCCCCTATTAAAGAAAAGATTGAGGAACCAGTTATAGTTAAGGATGAAACTATCATTTACAATGTTGATCTAGTTATGTCTACTGCTTATATTGAAAAACCACCTTTCCCTATTAGGATAAAGGAACATGCTAAGGTTTGGACCGTGCTCAACAAAAGTAATATTAGAGCACCTAGACCCTCTAAACAAATTAAAGTAGAACCTAGTATTGCTATGGTTAAAATATCTCTTGGTTGATAATGTTGATGGGCATGTTATTTACTTCTATGATGAAGCTGCTAGAATTGCCAAACCCAATACTAAAGATAAGAGGTTTATTAAATACTTATCTAAAAAAATTAGGCCTCTTACGAATCTCTTGCAAAAGGTTTATTAAACACTTAAGAAAGCCTTAACTTCTGCACCTATTGTCCAACCACCTGATTGGAACTTACCAAATGAAATTATGTGTGATGCTAGTGATTATGTTGTTGGTGTTGTTTTAGGACAAAGAGTTGATAAAAAAATAAATGTTATCCATTATGCTAGTAAAACTCTAGACAGTGCCCAAAGAAATTATGCTACTACTAAAAAAGAATTTCTAGGAGTTGTGTTTGCTTGTGATAAATTCAGATCTTTCATAGTTGATTCTAAAGTAATTGTTCACACTGATCATGCTGCTATTAAATACCCTATGAAAAAGAAAGATGCTAAACCTAGACTCATCAGGTCGGTTATTCTATTACAAGAATTTGATTTGCATATCACTGATAGGAAAGGAGCTGAGAACCCCATAGCTGATGACTTATCTATGTTACAAAATATTCTTGATGACCCACTACCTATTGATGATAGCTTCCCTGATGAACAACTAGCTGTCATAAATAGGCCTCGTAGGCTCTTCCTCCCCATCCAGCAGATAATAGGTTTTATTCTTCTTGGTCATGTTAAACCACTTCTCATCAATATGCACAACAATATGCATTGTCTTCAACTTAGGCCTTGCAGCTTTTGTTGTTGCCTCATCAAGTATCGACTAGCAAAAATTCATGCTATCCTTCTTATTATTTCCTTTAGAGCTGGCTTCACACAACTTATATGCCTCCTAATCAACTTCAGCATGAATTTTCTATGGAGTGTTGTAAGGGCATATTTATCCCTAAGGAGTTTTGGTGATTGATGACAATGCGTTTGCGGACTAATCGTGTGCGTTGAGTATCCCAGACGTTTCATCTCTAGGGACAAGACGGTTGGGTGCCCCTCGAAGACTGTTGAAGACGGCGTCTTTTCTACGTTTCTTTTTGGTGGTTTGAGTCGTAGGAAAGCCGTACTATTAAGAGGGGGTCTGCGTCGGAAAGGTTTGGGTGGAATCATCACGTACACGTTTCTTCCTTGTCCCCTCCTTTCCCTTGCGCCTTGGAGCTTCCTCCGTCCTTGTTTCTGACTGCTGTCGTGGCTCGCGGTAGTACTGCTCCCAGGTGA
>NW_024110893.1:0-10024 GCF_003073215.2 Triticum urartu
CCGCGCCATCTTCCTTGGTAGCTCGCGTGTACCATACCCCCCCGCTCACTGCTCGGCCACACACGCCATCTTCTTCGCTCACCCGCCCGAATCCACTTCCCCGCTGGCTCGCAGGCACCGAAAACCCCAGTCACTCAGCGCCCAAAAAAAACCTTTGGTAGAACTGACTAACACGCAGAGCCGCGATTGGAATTCCCTCCCCGATGTTCTCTTGGAGCAGATCTATAATCGTATGGACCTGCTCAGCACCGTCCGTCTGGCCGCTTGCTCGGTGTCTTTGTACCGTCCACTCGTCTGCAACCGGCCGGCTCTTTTTCAAGACACCCTGCTTGCTGATACCCGATCCTCGCAGGTGACCCAAACACCGACTTGATGATCCTATGGAGGTAGTCGTGGTGCCCCTCGACATGCTACCACTACCCATCCACCTGTCCTTCATGCGCGGCCACTACTGGGCGGCCATGAAGGCCAACTGGATCGTCCTCATCCACCAATCTGGTAGTACGTGGCGTCTCGTGGATATCTACACCCAGTGAGAGTTCACCCTTCCATCGTTGGATACTGCCGCCATCAAGCCTCGCGGCCCGCCGGACATTCCTGCCTACTACGCACGAGATGCATCGAGCTTTTGGCTCGACCTCTATTTGCTGAAGGTTGTAATCTGCAAAGTGCCCACACCATCACAAGACTACATGGATTACAAGCTCATTGCCATGTTCAACATGGGATTAGTCTATCGGAATCCGGTCGCCATACATGGTTATGGCTCATCGTCGATCTTCTTCATCCAACATTTCTGTCTGATGCTATAGTGCATGATGGCATCGTTTATGCGGTCGACACACAGATTGGTTGCCTATACTGGTGGAATCTATCATCGTGTAATTGTTCTATCTCATCTCATCTTTACCTTAAGAATATGACTGCCTATTCATTGTTACAAATTTAGAATATATAGTATGTGTATAACCACATCATTGCTATATGTTCCTCTCATTTCCTAGATTTTTATGACCACACATGTTATTGTTAGAGTTGATATGAGAACAATTGGCATCTAATGATTCGTAGAATAGATATTATGAGTATAACCTCATGATTGCTATATGTTACTCTCATTTCCAGGATTTTTATAACAACGCATGTTATTGCTTAGAGTTGATATGATAACTATAGTAAGTGCTATGGTAGAATATGAGTAGGCCCTGTCATATCTGTTTTCCTCTCATTGTTACGTGATGTTTGAACCATGATATATTGCTAGACTAGCAATGTGCCCGTGTGTTGCAACGGATCCAAAATAGAATAATGCATGTTCACAAACTTGAAAGAAAAACACTATAGTTTGGTGTATATATCACTAAAAATATACTCATATTAGGTTTCACTCAAAATATATTCCGTGTGGCTGTTTTGATGAGGTGGGGGAGGCATGTGGTTGGTTTCAAGATACTAGGGGGTTTCTGCAAATTAGAGCAGAGGAGTGGGGTCTTGTTGCAAAAATGCCATGACTTACATCATAGTCGTTAGATGCAGATCTGATGGTCAGAAATGACGGATGGCCGACACACCATCATCACCAACTGAGTCTTTTATAGGAGTAGAGAATATGAAAGCCATTGGCTTATTTTTTTAACTTGGGGTATGATTATGACCACGGCATTGCAATTCTCTATCTATGATATGTGTCAGTGGTATAATAATCTTAATTCCACACATACTCTGAACATGATTGTTTATTTTTGTCCTTTTGGTCTCCAATCTAAATTGTTGCAGCAGACGCAATTGCGTTGGCCTTCATGATTCCAGGACCTAGAATCATACCAGCCGATGGGTGGTGGTTTACCGCTCATTCAGCTGACAGCGGTCATTTGATGCTCATTTGCGTGTACCAAATTGACCAAACCATTTCATCAAACCACATGCAGTACAATGCCTGGGGCGTTCATGACATTGATGGCTATGGCTGCTTCGTATTCGAGAAAGATCCCAGCTCCGTTGGGCCAGGCGTCTTCAACTTGAGGTGGGTTTACAGCCTCGACAACAACTCCATATTCCTCGGGCTCAATTATCCGATCATCCAACCAATTATCGATCATATCACCGGCGATGATTACCGTGCTATGCAACTTCCATTCGCCAGGGGGAACTGTGTTTACACATCATACCATGGGTTTCATGAATTACCATATCCAGAGATTCATCGACACAGCTTGTTGCCATATAATCTTCAGTGTGTGAAAGGCATCAAGCTTCCATGCGATGGATGGCTTTTGCAAACCCGACATGCGGTGATGTGGTTCATGCCAACAGCAAATATGCACAACTTGATTCGTACTGATATCTAGACTGAGCCATGTATCCTGCTGCTATAGCATGACCCTCTTTTGTTGGATATTACGTACTGTTGTTAGTTTGAAACACTCCTCTGGTTTGAAGGATAGATACCTTTCTGGGATCAAGTGCATCCTAACTCACTTGCGTAGGATGTACTGATAATGATGATGGAGATGATGTGCAGAAGCCATATATATATATAAATTAGGCTTCAAGTGTGTACTTGTTGGTGAAAGTGTTGTCCAATGGGAATTATATTTTGTATTACTCATGTAGCCTACAAAGTCAGTCGCACGGCCTTGTAACTTCTTACCCCATTTCTAAATTTGTACTAGTCCTCTATACAGTATATTGTGCTACTCGTACTACTACCTCCCTCCTAGTTTACTGGTCCCCTTCGTAATTTGTGTCAAATTTTGACCATAAATTTCACTAACTAAATGTTAATGCATGTCACAAAAAATTATATCATTTTATTCATATTTGAACATAGTTTCCAATGGAATAATTTTTGGTGACATGCATTGACATTTTGCTAGTTAAACCTATGGTTAAAATGTGACAATAAATATGACTAGTAAGTAAAGTACAGTAGCAGTACTAGTATACGTCGGTCAAATTATTCATCATGTCCTCACATTGAATTGACGTGACAACACGCTGCGCGTGAGGTGACACAAGAATCCTGGCGGTGTGTTCGGGTATTGTGGACTTCAGATGTGGAGTACTAACACTTATCTGTCGAAATATTTCATCGTTCACTTAAAACAGTCGATTTGCTAATAAATTGAGTACCATATAACTGGAATTAACCGATGCAACTCCAAGAAGGATTGGTCGGTGCTGCCGGTTGGTGTCAAGTTCGATCCCACGGATCAGGAGCTGATCGAGCACCTTGAGTCCAAAGTGAGTGCTGACAGCGCGAGATCTCACCCTCTCATCGATTTGTTCATACCAACCATCGACAACGAGCACGACATATGCTACACCCATCCTGAGAAACTTCCAGGTAAGACACCGATCAGTCGTCTACTTGCACAAACATATATCTTTGTTTATAGCTCTATTTTTCTTTTTAGACGCAGACCTAGTGAAGCAATTACAATTTGACAGTTAATAAAAAGTGAAACAAGTGCCTGCAACAGGCCAAAGATGTTATGAAAATGCCAACTACATACACTAAAACCTGTATTCGACAATACGGTAGGTATCACACTGAGTGGCCTAAGCAAGCATTTCTTCTAGTGCAATTCCAAGGAGTTCAAAAGGGGCATGTGGACGCGTCGCAAGATACAGTCGGAGTGCGGCATGCACGCGATGTGGCACAAGACCGGCAATACCTTGCCGGTGATGGTCAATGGTCGGCAGATGGGCAGCAAAAAAGGTTCTGGTGCTGCACACCAACAAGAACTTCGACCATTCCTGCAAAAAAATTAATAAAGAAAGAACTTTGACCAGTAGAGGACCAACTGGGTGATGCACCAGTACCACCTCGGGGACCTGGAGCAAGAGAAGGAGCGGGAGCTGGTCTTCTGCAAGATTTTCTACCAGACGAACACTAGGGCCAGGACTAAAAAGATTATAAGTTAGTTTGGTATTGATACTTGTACTACCTTGTCGTGCGCAAGTTGGTATTGCTGTTAACGATCTTTCGGTATGAACTTGGTATTTGCTTCCAACCATCATGCCGAGGGTCGATGTGGATATAAAGCTGAATCATTTGTTTCGAAACGAATTTTCAGGCACCTGATTTTTATTTGATGGGTAGCATAAGCACCTGCCGTTCGAATTCCCAGTTCTCCAAATTTTTCGAAACAAGTGCATGCACTTATTATCACGATGAAAAAACAATATACCTGCTGCATCCCAGTTATTAGTTTGTACTTGTAGAATTCTCTTGTTTATTGAGCAGGTATATTGTTTTTTCAGGTCGAGCAAGTTTCAACTGGGTTGTAGACTGCCCAGGCTTGGTTTTGTTTTTAACAGGCCTAGCCCATGACGACAACGGGGCAAAAAGATCCAGCAGGTATCTACTGGCCTCTGGTCCACAAGCTTTAGTTATATTTTGTCTTACAACATCCGCATGTGGTTTTTTTACTGAATCAAACACACAGCCCAGTTCTATTTTCCTCTTGAAATGCCATTTCCTACTTCTGTTTTCTAATCTCTACCTATATTTTTACTAGTTCATATACACGTATCATTATATTGAAAATACATAAAGTTCCCTTTTCATATTTACATCCTTATTTTTGTTGTTCTTTTCCCTCCCAGCGCTGATTTTTTACCACTGGTTTTCCCTTAAACCAACTCAATTGCCCCACGTCTTGTTTGCTTACAAAAACAAAACAATTTTTTGGCAAATCAATAAGTTCTTAAAAATGTTTATCATCTCGGGATTACAACAGTTCGGACTCCACTGAAATATGCGAAATAAGGTTGAACTTTTTGACCGTGGTCCTGGGCAGAAAATGGGCTGTAATAAATTACTTACGAATTAGCGAATGGGCTGCAAATTATTAAAAAAAATAGCAAATGGGTTCTATGTTGTCTACCACAGATTCAGAGGCTGACTTGTGGGCCTACTAAGTTCATGCGTACACAAGGTTTCTCAAAAAAAAAACTTAGTCAACAATCGACTCTACCAGCGTCAGACCATTAGAGGTTAATCTAACGGCAATCGTGCTTCTTCAGTCTCCGATCTTCCTGCTTGATACGTCCATTTTGCATCATGCTTTTATATCGATATTTATTGCATTATGGGCTGTTATTACACATTATGTCACAATACTTATGCCTATTCTGTCTTATTTTACAAGGTTTACATGAAGAGGGGGAATGTTGGCAGCTGTAATTCTGGGCTGGAAAAGGAGCAAATATTAGAGACATATTCTGCACATCTCCAAAAGTCCTGAAACTCCACGGGAGCACTTTTCAGAATATATTAAAAAATATTGGGCGCAAGAAGTACCAGAGGGGGGCCACCCACTAGCCACGAGGGTGGGGGCGCCCCCTCCCCCCCTGGGCGCGCCCCCTGCCTCGTGGGCCCCCTGGTGGCCCTCCGATGCCCATCTTCTGCTATATGAGGTCTTTCGTCAAGGAAAAAATAATAAGTAAGCTTTTGGGAAGAAACTCCACCGCCACGAGGCGGAACCTTGGCGAAACCAATCTAGGGCTCCGGCGGAGCTGTTCTGCCAGGGAGACTTCCCTCCGGGAGGGGGAAATCATTGCCATCATCATCACCAACGATCCTATCATCGGGAGGGGTGAGGGAGTCCTGGACTAAGGGGTCCTTGGGCGTCCGACCTGTTATCCATGGGCCGGACTGATGGGCCGTGAAGACATGAAGACCAAAGACTGCACCGTGTCCAGATTGGACTCTACTTGGCGGGGAAGGCAAGCTTGGCGACCAAAGATTCCTTTTCATGTAACCGACTCCATGTAAACCCTAGATCCCCTCGGTGTCTATATAAACCGAAGGGGATAGTCCGAAAAGGACAACACACGTATACTCATTACCATATTCACAGGCTAGACTTCTAGGGTTTAGGCATTACGATCTCGTGGTAGATCAACTCTTGTAATACTCATATTCATCAAGATTAATCAAGGAGGAAGTAGGGTATTACCTCCATAGAGAGGGCCCGAACCTGGGTAAACATCACGTCCCCTGTCTCCTGTTACCATCGATCCTAGACGCACAGTTCGGGACCCCCTACCCGAGATCCGCCGGTTTTGACACCGACATTGGTCCTTTCATTGAGAGTTCCACTATGCCGTCAACAGAAGGCTTGATGGCCCCTTCGAAAGTCGATAATGACGTTGTCCAGGGAGAAACCTTTCTCCCTGAAAGATCTTCGTATTTGGGGGCTTCGTACTGCGGGCCAACTCGTTTGGCCATCTGGAGCAGATCGACAGCTACGCCCCTGGCCATCAGGTCAGATTCGGAAGCCTGAATTACGTCGCGGACGTCCGTGGAGATTTGATCTTCGATGGATTCGGGATCGCGGCAACCGCTCACCATCGCCTTGATGAACATGTCTTAAACCTATCATCGGGCCGCATCTAGGAGATAGCTCTTGTAACAACTCTGGCCTTAAATCTGGAGCAGATCAAGTCGCCTGAAGACGGGAAGCTCGACCCCATCACGGGGGCTACCGATTCTGCGGCGCTGGAGCCGCACGCAGATTCCACTTCATACGATATCTGCATCAGCGGAACCTCGGACTCGCCTCCGATGTCGAACTTCGAACCCTGCGAGCCCACGTATACCGAACTCGATTGGTTATCGATCCTCACGTTCAGCGCCGCAGATGTCTTCCAACACTCGCCCATGGGTGACATACTAAACTCTCTAAAAAACCTATCACTGGCAAGCGACCCGTCGCCGAACTATGTTCGGTTCGAACTTTCTGCGGACGATGGAGAATTTTGTTTCCCACCCGCTGAGGGAGTCCTGGATTAGGGGGTCCTCAGACAGCCGGACTATATACTTTGGCCGGACTGTTAGACTATGAAGATACAAGAATGAAGGCTTCGTCCCGTGTTCGGGTGGGACTCTCCTTTGCTTGGAAGGCAATCTTGGCGATTCGGATATGTAGATCTCCTTCTCTGTAACCGACTATGTGTAACCCTAGCCCCCTCCGGTGTCTATATAAACCGGAGGGTTTAGTCCGTAGAAGAACAACAATCATAATCATAGGCTAGCTTCTAGGGTTTAGCCTCTACGATCTCGTGGTAGATCAACTCTTGTAATACTCATATCATCAAGATCAATCAAGCAGGAAGTAGGGTATTACCTCCATCGAGAGGGCCCGAACCTGGGTAAACATTGTGTCCCCCGCCTCCTGTTACCATCGGCCATAGACGCGCAGTTTGGGCCCCCCTACCCGAGATCCGCCGGTTTTGACACCGACATTGGTGCTTTCATGGAGAGTTCCACTGTGCCGTCACGATAAAGGCTTGATGGCTCCTTCGATCATCGGCAACGATGCGATCCAGGGTGAGGTTTTTCTCCCCAGACAGATCTTCGTATTCGGCAGCTTCGTACTGCAGACCAACTCGCTTGGCCATCTAGAGCAGGTCGATAGCTACGCCCCCGACCATCAGGTTAGATTTGGAAGCTTGAACTACACTGCCGACATCCGCGGAGACTTGATCTTCGACGGATTCAAGCTCATGTCAGGCACGCCGCACAATCACGACGAGCATGACTTAGCTCTGCCATCGGACAGTGTTCGGGAGATCGCACCTGCGGCTACTCCGGCCCTCAATCCGGAGCAGATCGTGCCATCCGAGGACGAGTGGATGGACCCCTCCACGTAGGCCGCACACTCAGCGGCGATAGAGCCGAATACTGACTTCACCTCCTATGAGACCTGTGTTACCAGACCCTTGGATTCGTCCCCGGCCACAGGCTCCGAACCGCCTGCGTCCGTGCCTATCCAATCTGATTGGGCACCGATCAAGGAGTTTACCTCCGCAGATATTTTTCAGCACTCGCCCTTGGGAGACGTGCTAGATTCATTGAGGTCTCTCTCCTTATCAGGAGACCCTCGGCCGAACTATGTACGGCTCGAGTGGGAAGCGGACGACGAAGGAATTCGTTCCCCACCCACCACCCACTTAATAACCACTGTCGACGACTTAACCGACATGCTTGATTTCGACTCCGAAGACATCGACGGTATGGACGACGATGCAGGAGAGGAAAAGAACCCCCCGCCCACGGGGCGCTGGCCAGCCACTTCATCACACGATATATACATGGTGGATACACCCAAAGAAAACAACGATGAGGAATGGAAGGATGTAGCGAAGGATAGTCCCCTCGAGAAGCAACCAAAGCGACGATGTAGGCGCCGCTCCAAATTCCGCCTCAGCACAAACATCGATAACAGCGCAAGAAAAGATAATACCCCGGTCGACTCCAAAGGAAACGACGACCACATGGACCC
The DNA here is from genome assembly GCF_003073215.2 of Triticum urartu. Classification (NCBI taxonomy): domain Eukaryota; kingdom Viridiplantae; phylum Streptophyta; class Magnoliopsida; order Poales; family Poaceae; genus Triticum; species Triticum urartu. The sequence goes on from NW_024110893.1 coordinate 8,295, forward strand.
AGCGATGGAGCAGGATGAGCCAGCGGACAGTGAACATAGTACGGAGCCGCTGTCCGATCATGGCAACGCCGAGGGTAAAGCTCATCAACCTATCTCCGGAGAGGAGAACAGTCCGGACGACGGTGCACACATCTTCCCGGAAAGGCACTTGGAACAAGAGAACCTCCATAGAAGGCTTATTGCCACCGCGACGAGCCTGAAGAAGCAGAAGCAAAGGCTTAAGGCCGCGCAGAATACGCTCAACAACAGATGGAACAAAGTGCTTGACACTGAAGAAAAGTACGGCGGCATTCGCCACACAAAGAGCTATCCAAAGCGCAAGCTGCTGCCTGAATTCGACGATGAGGCTTTAGAGCCCATTCAGCCGAAAAATAAAATGGCCGATCAGCCGGATCGACCACCCCGTGGCCGCGACAGGGCGGCTAATGATGTCGCACACAAATTAGTGCACGATTTACGTGAAGACCTGCACAAAAAAGCCGGTATGGCCAGGTCCATCTACGAATCTAGGAAGCATGCTCCGGCACAGAATCATGGCCGCCCAAACGACTATACTGACCGAATAACATCACGGAATCAAAACCAAACACTACAACCGTCCGAAGAATGCCATGACACATCCAAATACAGGGGTGCCGCGCACCCCCTATGCTTCACCGATGAGGTGCTGGATCATGAATTTCCAGAGGGATTCAAACCCATGAACATAGAGGCATACGAAGGAACGACAGACCCTGGGGTCTGGATTGAGGACTTTATCCTTCACATCCACATGGCTCGCGGAGATGATCTCCATGCCATCAAATACCTGCCCCTCAAGTTGAAAGGACCAGCTCGGCACTGGCTGAAAAGCCTCCCCGAAAACTCAATTAGAAGCTAGGAAGAGCTTAAGGATGCTTTTAGGGCCAATTTTCAAGGGACCTATGTCCGGCCTCCGGACACCGACGATTTAAGTCACGTAATTCAACAGCCTAGAGAGTCATCCCAAAAGCTTTTGAACGGATTTCTCACGAAGAAGAATCAAATCGTCGAATGCCCGAATGCCGAAGCCTTAGCGGCTTTCAAGCATAGTGTCCGGGACGAATGGCTCGCCAGACACCTCGCCCAGGAAAAACCGAGGACAATGATAGCCCTAACAAGCCTTATGACCCGCTTTTGTGCGGGCGAAGACAGTTGGCTGGCCCGTAGCGGCACCGGCAACCCAGACACATCCCAAGTCAGGGATGGAAATGGGAAACCGCGAGGCAATAAAAGTAAGCATCGAAACAACGTAGACAGCCCAGACAACACGGCGGTAAATGCCGGATTCAGGGGCTCTCGACCCGGTCAACAAAAAAAGCCACTTAAAGGCAGCAGAGATGGACCGTCCAGCCTAAACAAGATTCTAGATAGATTATGTCAGATTCATGGCACCTCCGATAAACCTGCAAGTCACACCAACAGAGAATGCTGGGTCTTCAAGCAGGCCGGCAAGCTAAATGCCGAAAACAGTGAAGGAAATATGCCCTAGAGGCAATAATAAAGTTATTATTTATTTCCTTATATCATGATAAAAGTTTATTATTCATGCTAGAATTGTATTAACCGGAAACATAATACATGTGTGAATACATAGACAAACAGAGTGTCACTAGTATGCCTCGACTTGACTAGCTCGTTAATCAAAGATGGTTATGTTTCCTAACCATGGACAAAGAGTTGTCATTTGATTAACAGGATCACATCATTAG
>NW_024110894.1:0-10665 GCF_003073215.2 Triticum urartu
GGCCGGTGACGCCGTCCACGCCCACACCCCCAGCACCTCGGTGTCAGTCTTGAGCTTGGAGGCAGTCTCAATGTAGTCGATGGAGCACCCTGGTCCAATGGCCTGCGCGACGGCGAAATCGTCCCACGCCTGCAGCGGGAGCCCGTCCAGGCAGAGGCGGATGTGGTGGACGAGGTCCACATTCTTGGAGTGAGCTTCAAGCCGCCAAGCCCGCATCTGCAGCCTGGTGTCCCGGAACGGAATGTCCCGGCGCCCGATAGCGTTCGCGCAGTGGTGCTGGTGGAAGAAACACACAAGGAAGGCCTCCGGGAAGTGCTTGACGACGCACACGTCGTCCACTAGCATGCCCAACTCCAGGACGATGGCGACGGCTATGTCTTGCATGGTGACCCTGAGGTCGCGGTCGAGCCAGGCCACGACGGCGTTCGAGCCGAGGAGCGTCGCCTCCTGGTGCATGGCCGGCGTGGTGTGGATCACGGTGAACACCTTAGCCAGCCGCTGCGAGTGGTCGCTAGACCAAGCCATGGCGCGAAGGGACCCTTGAGGGCGAAGCGGAGCCGCAGAGGTCGCCGGCGCAGGAGCCGGCCAAGCGGGGGAGGGACGGCCGGGGCACACAAGGGAGGCGCCGGGGCGGAGGTGTGGGGCAGGCTTGTTGGAGCAGCTCAAATTATCATATTTTTTTTAATACATGATCAACATTGTTTGTACACATTTAACATTTTCCAAATGCTTGATTAACATTTTTTAATTACATGATCAACTTTTTCACAAACATTATATTTGTTTTATACATTTTTCTTATACATGAGAAACATTTTTTCTGTTAACAATTTTTAAAATGCTTCATTAACATTTTTGAGATGTTTTATGTATTTTGCAATATAAAATATATGGAAATGTAAATAAAGAAAAAAAGGCGTAAAAAAGCAAAACATTCAAGAATATGGCATGTGGCCTGTGCCGCGATTGATCGGCCCAATATGGACCTCACCTCTACCAAGACTTCCTCTGGTCTTGCTATAGGCGACACATATCAGCACCCGCGCTGAATAGACTGCGCGATGCATAGGAGGCCGCCCGACTGGGCCGTCCCATTATCACACTCGGAAACATGGAAAAATTCACCAAAAAAGTCACAGGAGCTAGATTAACTAGGTAACGGGGACTACAAGAACTATCCTCAACAAGCAGAAACTGTAGCAAACCGGTCTTTTTCTCACTATTTTTTACTTTTGTTCATATTTTGTTTCTTTTTCAATTTTTTTCTTTTTTTCCTTTCTCAAAAAATGCTCTCACTTTTAAATTGTTCAACAATTCAAGGAATGTTTGCTTTTGCAAAATTTGTTCAAAAAATACAAGTATTTTCATCAAATTGTACGGAAATGGCCCTAATTATTTTTCCAACATCCGTCAAAAGGCCCCAATGTTTTTTTTCATGACCTTGCATGATCATTTCAAGGCATCGTGCCAAGTTGCTTGGGTTTTTTTACAACTTTTGCATTTTTGAAGTTTTCTTAGTTAAAACATGTTGATAAATGGTCGGAGGTGTCGCAACTTGTATACGGTGTTCAAAATCGTTCATACTAGGCATGGATTCATACCATGGCCACCTACCTACTTTCGAAACTTGGGGTTATTTCAATAATGTGCAAATAGACCATGTTCAACGGAAGGTGCGTTCATGTAGAAGGGTCCGTCTGAAAGCACGTTGTTTTTTGACATCCGTTAAATGGCCCCCAAAAAATTTCCACCAACTTCTATGAACAATTCAAGGCATCAAGCTAAGTTGTTTGGATTTTTAGCAAATTTTGCATTTTTCGGAGTTTTCTCGGTGAAAAAGGGCCGATAAATGGCCGTTCGTCTTGCAATGTGCAAACGATGTCAGAAGTCATATCTTCCAATGTGCAAACTATGTCAGAAGTCAAACCTATCACTAATGCCTCATATGTCCGTGCCAGGATGCTAGAAGAAGTCGCGGTAATTTATCCATGGTCAAAAAATCACCGGCTAAGAGGAGTGTGCTAGACTGGGCCAGACGAGTGCGTCAGTGACCATGTAGTTTTTCCTCATTTGAATGGTTTTGTTTTTGCAATTTCCGTCATTATCAATCAACACGGACATTTTCTTGTGTCCTAAACTTTTCTTAAAATTTAGCAACAATTTTGGAATTTTATATTGTGTATGAAAATTTTACAAACTTGAACACTTTCTCTCAATTTGTTAACAAATTCCCAACAATTATTGAAAATTTTGAACATAAATTGCAAACCACGTACTTTTTAAAAAATTATCAATTTTTTTTAAACACAAATATTTCTTAAATTTGTGATCAAGAAATTAGAAAAAGGGAACACTTTTTTTGGTTCCAGAATTTTTGAAAAAATTGAACACTATTTGAAGACAAGAATTTTTTGTATACTACTTTTTTCAAAAATTTCAACAGGTTTAAAAAATAATACTCCCTCCATTTTTATATACAAGGCCACAAACTCATATTACAGATATTAATGTAAAATTTAATGCCTTCTTTGCAAGTTAGCTTTTGTTTTCGTTTACTTGGATCATTAATACGCCACATGCATGCAAGAAAACTGAGTGGAGAAAGCAGCTGACTATCATTATAACTGCATGTATGCAAGTATTAAACAGGTTGCTAGCACGAGAAAATATCATAAATTTGCCTCAATTACTGCTGGTGGTCTTGTATAGATGCAAAATGTATATTTCATAGTGGCCTTGTATAAGTAAATGGAGTCAGTAGTAAAGTTCGAAACATAGAAAAATGAATTAACAAAAATCAAGAAGAAAAATGGGAAAATAGAAGAAAAAACGCTTAGGCCTTGGCCGAAATAGGCGATGGCATCGCTCCCATCAGGCGCCTGTTGGGCCGACCCAAACATTGCGGATTTGGAAGAAGTTCATCAATTTTGAAATAAATGTTCACGGGTTTGAAAAAATTCCTAGATTTTCAAAATAAGTTCACTAAAAAAATTTGCAACAAAAAAGTTTGAGAAATTTAAAAATATTCAAAATTTGAGAAAAAGTGCAGGAATGTTATTTCAAAAGAAAAGTTCGTGCATTTGAAAACAACAGAAGAAAACTCAATTCAAAAAGACGAAAAAACGGGGCTGAAAGTTCACGAAGTTATATTTGCCTCATAAGAAGCGAAAAAGAAAGTAAGTGGGTACAACAAGTATCCTCTTCCGGTTGGTTCCGTTATGATACATAGGCCGTGTATCCGCGCGCTCGGCGCATGCGATGCATTTTTTGAAAAGATCATTCTACCCTTTATTATGAAGGGATACGAAGAGATCTGCTCCATTGATGTGTTTGGGGGGTTATATCGTAGTAGAAGTGTTAACATAAATGTATCTACTATATTTACCTTCTTAGTTTTCTGAAGTACCACATCGAGAGATAAATGAGATCGCTGCAACCATGGAGAGGGCTTGGCCTTGGCTCTGCCCATCTACTAAATGAGGTGAGGAGAAATCTTAAATGATGTGAGCGGAAATCTAAATGGGAACAAAGAGAACATTCTCAAAAAAAATTGATCATCTTCCAAATAAGGTGCATCCTCTCGCACCTTTGTACTAAAACATAAAAAAAAAGTTGTTTGGGTGCGTGCGCTTATGTCTTAGCTAACTCTACTGTCAGCTCTTGTTAGCCGACTGTAACTTTATACCGGAGTAATGAATATCTCTTCCCCTCACAAAAAAGTACTATCAAGTTCAAGTTGCTATTTATTCCCTACACACATCACAATAGTCTACTTGTTGGTTCATGCTTATATATTCATACATAGGGTAGGAGAGAGCTCTTGTGATCAAAATTAATAAATCAAATATGCTAGGTACTAGGTAGGTTCTATAATACTCTAGCTACATGCATCTAGTAGGGCAGAGTACTCATGTGCAAGTCTCGTCACCAAGGACCATAGTCTGCTACCCTGTTTCCCGTCATGCTTTTCGATTCAGCTATAACCACCTGGGCCTGGGAGGCATCAAGAATAGAGTGTGTGCGAGTACACACGGGTAATCTTGCACATCGGAAATACTTACCTCTCCTAGGAACCAATTTAGGACATGGAACCGCTCAGGGTTTTCTTTAGTTTCTAGAGCAGGTTTAGGCAGGTCGCGTATCTAGATCGGTCCATGTTAATTTGCAACAAGTGCTTCGGGACACCTCTGTTATGAGATTTAGAAGGGAGCGTCTACACACAAATTGTCTGGAAAAAATTATGTTTCATTTACAACCATGACATGCACCTAATACTAGAAGAAAGTTCCTTTCTTTCGAAAAGGTGGATTACCCCGGCCTCCGCATTGAGTAATGCACACAACCATCTTTATTACATTATTCATTAAGGCCTTACAAAATAAATACATAAATCAAATAAAGACACCTTGCTGGTGAAAACTGTCATCCTACCTACAAGATTGATGATGTGTCCTGACCTCGCGCCACGCGCAACAAGAAATCCGGTGGCCTCGCCGCCCGCCAGCTAGCCCGTAGCACCAACCGGTCTAACAGACCGTCAGCGTGCACTGTATGCGCATGTTGTAGTATCCATCCCCGCCTTCTTTGGTAGTCCTATCTTCAGGAGCAATCAATGCACTGATCTTACCAGACTCATCTGCCGTCGACGCCACTACAACGCCGGCCACCAAATGAAAGTTCCCGGGACAAACAAATTCTAGTACAAGTTCCTGTGTTTTCGAACTACAAGAGGTGTATTCAAACTGTTGAGCTTTGAGAAAAATTGGTTGTGATGATTTGTGGTGAGTTTGAACTAGCGGAAGATACTAATTACATCAGGACACTAGACCTTAGTATGCAATGAATGTACCCTTATATCCTATGGATGGTTTAAGGAGGCTTGCCATCACGTAGCTTTATAGTCGGGTTTATTTTTGCGGGCAAGATGAACACAGACTTTGATTCTGTAGGAAACCTGTTTCGAAATCAAGGTCATACTGAAGATTAAGATCTTTCCTTAGGATCTTCACCCTTTATGCTATTTGAAAAAGTGCAATTTCACAATGCTGGACCGGAAGGGTAGCAAAAAGTAGTGCTATTGTGAGGAAGAAGAATGATCAATTTAGATACATTATAACTGAGCACCTTTCCTGCCTTCTCAGACCATCAGCATTTATAGCCGTTGGATCATCACTTTTAGGCTTTGTTGGTCGTCCGATTTGCTCTTAATTGCACCAAAATCGCACGTACAAGCTCCCTAATGAGCGCTAACCTTCTCGGGCCGCTGCTCCGATGGCTTTTTCGGCATTTGAGATTCAATTGGGCCTATCGGTCTTGTACAAGGATCCTGTTGAACGCAAAAACCGACGTGGGTGCCAACCGAGAGGGGGCTTGGATTGCAATGGCGACTGCGCTACTCCAAGGTATGTTCGGTTGCACGAACACGATGGACAACGCCTCCTTTTTGCACGGGCGCGAGTGGCACTGCCGGATGGGGTGTGGTGATGAACAGTCCCGAAGTTCAACCATGAAGGATGATTGATTGAAAAGTTAATCGGCCATTAATGCCAATCGATGCTCCGGGCAGGTCACTTTCATCGCATATTCATATTCATGCCAATTGATTGATTGAGAGGTTAATTGTGTCTCTACATGTTCACACGAGCCGTTGCTTCTTTCCCGCACTGCTCTTGTAGGCCCGTTTTAATGGAGGGTGTCCGTTTCTGTTTTTTGTCTTGCATCTGCTTTAGTGTATGCATCTGCATATATTCTTCCTTTCCTCCGGCTCTCCCCCATGGTCCCCAGCAAGGTTGCTCTCTATCTGCATTTTTCTCGTGCACGATCCATCATCCAACAAAGGATTGAGTTATGCTAATATGTTCTCAATTCCAATTTTGTACATGTGGCTTTCATCCCCGGCTTTGTTCAATTTCGGGCAAATATTGGACACAGGTCCTGACATTTAGATTTGGGTAATTCTTTCACTTGACAATCTTCAATCTTCATGTGGAAAACCACGCACCTTTCATGTTTTAGCCTTCATGTAGATGTACGCTTGCTTAGATTATGTTTCTGCATCATTCCTGATTAAAATGCTATGGTACATATTGCCTTCGTACCAGAATACCCTTCACAGTCAAACATGGGCTCTTTTGTGATACGTCAGCAGTGACTGTGGAAGAATTAGAGGCAGAAGGTTGTCTCCACATTTTCTTGGCGTGCGTGGGGATATTCGGAAAATAAGGCATCTCTATCGCTCCTCTGCTTCGTTCAGATTCAGTTGCAGGCATCTCTGCACCAGTGCCTACTTCCACCAGGCAATTGAGTGATTAGCTTTTTCAATGCATGATTAAGTGATGCATATGATCATTGTCACTTAGCTGAAGTAAACAATCATTTGTTATTGCTGGAGTGCTTAGTGCAAGCTTACAATATACCTTATTCCAGATTAAAATTAAACATGTCAGTACAGTGTAGGGCACTCTCTTTTCCATCTCAGATTGTGTGTGGCAATGAAAAATAGCTATCTGGTTCATAACTTTGCATTCGCCCTTCCAAAATTTTCATGCTTGTATATGTTTTAGATGAAAATATATCTTACAAAGTAGTTGATAAATTGAATTTTTTGCATATGCAACACATCACACTTATTTTATTCTTTTCAGGATGCCCTGAAGATCTCTGATGGAAGTAATAGAATGCACAAACATAGGAAAATTGATAGGCACCTATTGCGTGTTAATGCGAAATCAGAAGGTACAGATTCTATTTTGTCACCAAACTACATGACTTCTACATGAAAATCTCTGATAGAAGTAATATAACAAGACTTCTACAAGAATTTTCACTATAAACATTAGTCTGTTATAGAAAATCATTTAGGAATATGGTTATATGGAATTGTCACCAACTGATGAAAATGAAGTCTTTGGGCAGGAAGACCTATTGCAGGTAGAATACGGGATTGGTGATTGTCACTTCTTCTTGTGGATTATATACCTTTGTTCTTACCTTGCCATGAAATTGAGCTAGGCAATTCTGTTTGCTGAATGGTTACATGATGTTCCCCCATAAACTTCTACGATGTTAAGTGGTTATGTGTGGTATCTGAATAAACAAGTTGTGCCTACGAAAGATGTTTTGGTACTACAAAGGAGAAAACCGATTACCTATTTTTTCTACTCTTGCTTATTAAGTTGTTAGTGTCATTAATATGTGTTTCTTTCGTGTTTGCTTGTATGGTTTTGGCAATATTTGTTGTTATTGTGGGAATTTCAGTTAAAATAAGTAGCAATGCATGTTTTGAGAAGGAATCTATTATCTTCCGGTTCAGTTTATTTATTGTCCATATTGTACGGATAAGTTATGCGGATTTAATTATAGTTTTCATGCGTATGTATATTTATAAAAATCCTACCGTTTTATTGAACAACTGAAAGGGTGCAGCAACGCGCCCCATAATGATCTAGTTCACTATTATCACATATGCATTTGCCTGCATAGTGTGGTGAGTAGCATGTATGATATTTGAACTTCTACCACCTCAGAATATCTTATATGTATTTGGAAATTGGTTAGGGGTGCGACAACTTAAGGCCCTAATTATTATCGAAATGTGGGTTGTGTGTCGGGCTATGTGTAATCTTTCGCATATTAGCCATTCATTACATATTGGATATGTATATGTCTTTATTCGGTCAATGTGGATATCAATCATGTAACTTAATATGTGATGCATGATCCGGATCAATCCACGATCCTGCCAATGCATACCGGGTTTTGATTGTTACACCCGTTAACAGCATTCATTAGCCATGTTTAAATATTTCTTGCGGCCCAATTGTGGTATGATTCTCACCTTCCATATATTATTGCATGAGCATGGATTATTCCCTTCCATGATTTTCGCATAATGTTGTTGCTTATTAATTCGATTCTTTCCAAATATGATAGATGCCCTCCAATTTGATTGTTTACCAAATAAAGAGCCCACGTACCTGCCATAATTTGCCTAGCAATTGAACCTGGACCAAATACAAGCACGCATTTCATACCTATGTGATATGTGATTCACCTCTCCCTCATTTTCTTCTACACCAGAATATCTTGCGTGGCCATGGTTGCCATTGCCACCGCCGTGCTCGCCGGCTGTTTTTGCTCCATTACATCTATAGCAATTTACCTATTTATTTTTGAACTGCAGGCATCTCCACTGGTTTGTCACACTTTTACCTTGCCATGCACACGGCCATAATCGAGGAATACACCATGGAGACTACGACTGCCCGGATAACTCAGCTGCGACCTCGAGATGAATATAAAAAAATATCATGTGACTCTTTTCTCTCTCGATGTTAGTCTTATTCGTGCGAGGTATGTGCGATTCATGTATTTTGTGCAGAATATTTTTGTGAAACCTGAGACTTGAACTGTATGTTGTAATTCGCAAACCTTGTCTCATCTACAGATCTTAGCCATGTGCTTGTAATTTTTGACTTATACGAATACCTCCTATAGGAAGGCACGTCTCATTTTTCATATAGATGTATAATAGCGAGGATACTTCAATATATCTGGTAATTTATTCCTTCATTTTCCTTTGTGTTCATAACTTTTTGGTTCATCTAACTGGATATTGTTTCATTTCTTAATTTCTTTTTCAGTTGACTTTATCATGGCTCTCTTGTGATAGATCTATGAAAAAATGATTTATAGGACATAGAGCCGCTAAGCTAATGTTGAGATGTGCTGGATGGTTGACAATGAAGGCTTTGTGTGACAACGTCGGACACAATCAGTATGCGAAAGCAGAGAATGATGATACATTCTATTTAATTGTATACTTTTCTTTTTGGTTCTTGCATTTGTAGTTGCAATTTTGAGTGTCCTCCCAGGAGTATGTACTCCCACCCTAGCCAATGAATTAAATAAATAAAATAGTACTAGCAAATTATGTTGCATGCGCAAACAACCTCCAAGATTGTAGGTAACCGGTGCATGTTATCCAATGAAAAGTCTTTTTTTCTTTTTCTTTTGCGGGGCAAAGTCTGTTACGGAAGTGATGCTGCCACTTTGATCGCAAGTAGTATATACCTTTTTTTTTGTGATGCTGCCACTTTGATCGCAAGTAGTATATACCTTTTTTTTATTTTTTTTGAACCTTAGTATATAACATTTATACCTCTTTAGATTGGGAATGAAGCGTGTAAAATATAGACCTTTTTTATCTACATACTAGTATATACCTCATATGTGTTTCCATATATTTCAGATGGGTGGTGGACGATATATACCCAACTACATGGAAGGCATATACTGCATTTTTTTTGTAAAGAGGTCTGTACTGCCTTTATAAGTAGTATATGCTGATTTTTTGAAGGAGTATATACCAACAAAATTGAAGGAGTATATACTGCCATTTTTTGGGGGTGTATACCAACAAATACTCAAGGAGTATATACTGCCATTTTTTAAGAAGTGTATACTGCATTTTCGGAAGAGTGTGCTGCAGTTTCTTTCTGAAGAAGTATATACCGCATCAAAAGGAGCGAGTATACATATATGCATTCCTCCATTCTCAGAACAACTAGTATATTTATTTGAAATAAAAATTAAGTTCATTAAAAGTATATACTGCATCAGAAGGAGTATATATACATCATCATTTTCTTTGCAGGGAGCATATACATCATCGTAATAAGAAACATGATTCGGTTGTTGGTGCACGTACTATCAAATTTATGTCATGCACACATTATATCATAGGGCATGGATCAATCAGGCACCATCGGTAGCTAGGAGATCCATGTATTGTTTCATGTGTTATTCAATCTGTCGTCATATTTCCACAGCGTGTGCCAGATTTGGAGACAGCAGACCCGAGGGAAGACTGCGACACTGCAACTGAGATCGGGCGAGTCGGATCACTCATCGCGCATGCGTCATCTGGAGTCTAGCTGTTTCTCATCATCGCCGTTTAGCCACAGCCGGCCATGTTGCCGCTATGTGTGCATGCCGCGAGCTGCCGCCATCCGTGGCGGTGCGTGACGGCCGCTTCGAGTCGGCAAATCTCTCTACATTTGTCAAGTCTCCACTGATCCTGATTGCTTGTTGATGATTCTTTCGGATCTGAATTAGATGACAATCCAACTTGATGAAACGAAGCAAGATAGAAAGATTTATAATATAAGCATACGTGAAGCATGCATGAGAAGGGGCGATGCATCCATACCTGAGCACATGTATATTAGTATTAGGCACCGACGGCGGGATTGATTCAGTCGTCGCCGTTGTTCGAGTGTCCTCCGTCGTGCTTGTGCCTTGTCGTACATACAGTATACCAGAACACAAAGAGCTAGATTCATTTACATGTATAAACGTCAAGCTAGCTACATGGAGATGTACGTATGTGTTAACATATGCGAGAAGATTAATGGTGAGCAACATACCACATCTGAAATTTGGCCGATTTGAACGGGACAAGTGCCGGTGGAGAGCGTTGGACTCCGGAGACTTGTTGGGAAGAAATGGGGGTGTCGTCTTCTTCCATGCCGATGCATGCAGAGCATGGCTAGCGGGAGAGACGTGGCCACCGTCGGCGGCGACGAAGCTACAAGAAATAGATCCATGGTGGCAGGAGAGACGCAGCCGCAACCGTCGCCAAGGGATGTAGCCAGCAGAATAGAT
>NW_024110895.1:0-10524 GCF_003073215.2 Triticum urartu
TACTCATGCTAGTGGGTTTCATCTATTTACTGTGGCAATGACAGGTCATGTAGGGGAAAGGGGTTCATCTACCGCAGCATGTAACAGTTGAATCGTTGTTGTCCTAATGCAGTAAAAGAGAGCAGGAGCGAGGGAGTGGGATTGTATCGGAATGAATAAGGGGTTTTTGCTTGCCTGGCACTTCTGAAGAAAGTATAACTCTTCATCGGTGTCATCGATCACAGTCTCGGAACAACGACTACCGAGGGGGAACAACACCGGCAACAGAGAAAGAATATAATCAATGCAATGCACAATATGATGCATGATCATGACATGTCAATATGTTGTGATTTGAGCTAATGCAGCTAAGAACAGAATGGTTTAAGTTGATTTGAACCAAAGGTTCAAATTCAAATTCAAATTAAGAACTTATAAAGTGCATTATCATGTTTTTATCTAAACAGCAAGGTTAAGTTGTTTAAACATACATGAAACCAGTACAGATGGATAGATTGAATTTTTCTGATCATTTTTCATATATAAATTATCTTCATCTGAGTTATGGTTGAATTACTATGAATTTATGAAGATTAAAGCAATTTCAGGAATTTCCAGAATTGTTTTTAATCCAGAAATTACATTATTGCGTCAGCACTACGTCAGGGTGACGTCAGCAGTCAATAGGCGTCGACCAGGTCAAACCTGACCAATGGGATCCACTGGTTAGTGACCCAGTGCATCCTAGGGTCAATGACAGGTGGGTCCGGTCAACAGCCATGTCAGCAAAGTCAACCTGACATGTGGGCCCGGTGGGTTAGTCTAAGTTAAACAGGGAATAAAATACGGGGTTAATTAGCACGTGGGGCCCATCCGTCAGTGGCACAGTGATCAGCTAATGGCGTCATTAGTGTTAACTAAGTGTGCCACGTTGGCTCGTCGGAGTTTCGCCGGCGACGACCAAAAACGCGGCGGAGACACACCGGGGTGCCTCGGGTTTCGCCTACAGTGCATCGTTCGGTGCGCCCTTTGGCCCTATGGAGAGCTGGCGCGATGGCGCGTCGGATGGTGGTGGTCTTCGGGCCTGGGGTGGCCGGAGTCGACGGCGGCGAGCTCGGTTGCGGCCGCCGGAGTTCGGGCATCCATGGTTTAGGCATTACGGGGCACGGCTGGCGCGGCCGATGGTCTTTATGGGTTTCTGGGATCACCAGGAGCACACGGAGGAAACGAGCACAGCTGGAGGAGCTCGGGAGCACGAAGCTCACAGGCCATGGTGGCGGCCGGAGCTCGGGGTCGCGGTGACGGTGACTAGCGAAGGGGTAAGGAGGGGTGAGCAAGGGGGGAGGAGCAGGAGCTCACAGTGAACTCGATGGCGTCGTCGGTGAGGTCGGGGAAGCCCGGAGGGCGACGAATCGGATGGGGCGGCGCTCGGGGAAGAGGGAGAAGACAACAACGATGGCGGCGCTGCAGGGCGCTCTAGCGTCGTTTGGCTTGGCGAAGATGACGAGAAGGTCATGGCAAAGCTTCCAGAGAGGGAGAGGGGGCGCGAGGACAGCGGTGGCTACGAAAACGGCGACGGTGGCAACGAGTTCCGCTGGGTGGGTGAGAGATAGGGGAGGGGAGAGAGCTGCGAGGAGGGAGGAGGTGTAGAGGGTCGAGGGAGGGTGCATGGCGACACATGGAGGCGTCCAGGGCATCGGGGATGCAGGCAGCCAGGCAGGAGGTGGCTCGGGCGCGTGTGCGTGCGCGACGAGCACACGCTCTGCCTACTGGCTCTCTCTCTCTTTCTGTTTTCATTTATTTAATTCTCTATTGTTTGTTTTGAATTAGTAGAAATACTAATCCATTTTAGAAAATTCTAAAAATAATCATAGGCACCTTTGGAATTACTCCCAACAGCCTAAAATTACTTTCAAAAGTATTTGGGCATTTAAAAGTATTTATAGTATTTTAAATGCCCAAATGCAAATAGTTATGTCTTAATTCAAAAATCCAAAATGGCTCCAAAATTTATGAACCCATTTTTGGCAGAGGTTTTAGCCAGAACCAAAAATGATGAACATTTTTTAAGGGCATATTGGGTTCATTGAAAATATTTAAAGTTGGGCCTATTTGCATTGCTTTGGTGCTAGGGGTTTGATCATCCCCATTTTAGTTTCATGAAAAAAATAAACATGATGCCATGATGATCATGCAAGAGTAAGCAAAGCTAAGCAAGGGCTGTGACACGATCCTACACGATGGCGACGCACGAGGCGGCCGAGTGGTGATGAGGTGACCAACCGATGGCGACGCGCGGGGCGGCCGAGTAAAGTAGATGCGTCCTGCGGAGTGGTGATGCACGGGGCGTCCGAGTGAAGTAGACGCGTTCCGCGGAGTGATGATGCGCGGGGCGTCTGAGTGAAGTAGACGCGTCCCACGGAGTGATGATGTGCAGGGCGTTCGAGTGATGTAGACGCATCCCACGGAGTGACGATGCACGGAGCGTCCGAGTGATGTAGGCGCGTCCCATGAAGTGACGATGCGCGGGGCGTCCGAGTGAAGTAGACGTGTTCCACGGAATGACGATGCGCGGGCGGTTCTAGTGAAGTAGACGTGTCCCGCGGAGTGATGATGCGCGAGGCGTTAGAGTGGTGATGACCCGCCGAGTGATGATGTGTTGGGCGTCCGAGTGTTGTAGACGCGTCCAGCGGAATGGCAAGGCACGGGGCATCCGACTGCATGTCATTGTGTTATTGCCTAAATGAAATGTCCGTCCGAGTGAATTGTTGTCCAGGGACCACCATGACGGGACGAGTGACCTTGCGAGTTAGTATCAAGTATGGCCACGAATATTTATTTTTTGGATCAGCACTTCCCTACAAGTTAGCTAGCACAGCCACGAAATTAATGGCCGGGTCGTTGCACATGCATGCATGTATCAATTACTGGCGCGGGAATAGCGGAAGTTTTGGCTGCAGTAATTAGGTAACTGGTGCAGGAAAAACTCACCAGATGAGCCGCTTAATGAGGCGATTATACCTTGACAAAGTGGAGCCAGCGAAGTGGCATACTGGTGGGAGCCAGTCCTTCCATTTCCTTTTTCCTCCATGCAGTTATCCCTCGAGGAGGTTGATTTGGTGCAAAGCTCGGTCGTTAGTCGTGGAGCAATAAAGCCTGGTATTTAGGTTTGATTGTCCACGTCCAACGCATTGAAGGGGTTGCCCCACGTCCAGGACCTGCATGCAGGAGATATTAGTGCTAATTAAGCAAGAATTAAAGAAGATTCTGCATGCGATGGGAGTTGAAATGAGGAGAGCTGTAGAGGCAGCTCGAGGGAGAGCCCCGCTGCGGCGGAAACCGCCGGTCTGGCCGGAATCAGACGGCTGCCCGGAGGAGGCGACAAGGAGGATGTGCAGCTAGCCGCAGTCCAGGCGCGGGAGTCGCGGGCCGGTGCAACCAAGGGCGAAGACAATGCGAGCGCTGGTGATCGTGCCTCACTGCTCGAGGAGCTGGAGACGCACTTCGATACCCGTGGAACTTGGCGGATTGCCGGCAGCCGCGCCTTGTCGCCCGAGGAACCGAGTCGACCGCTGGTCGTTGTGCTCAATCGGTCGGGGAACCAAGCCGAGCGTTAGTGGTTGTGCGTGTGTGAGCACTCGGCGATGGCTTCGTAGATGAGTTCGCGAGATGATGATGGGCAGACGATGATGCTTCATTGTCCGGGAGCCGAGCCACCAATCCGAACAAAAGGAAGTGTCCTTTTGTATAAGCTCGTGTGCATACATAAGAAGAACAAACCATTGTTAGATCATTGTTTGATTGTAAAGAGGACAAGTTGAGATGAGCAACTCCCTGATCCTTCTGTACGCAGAGTGTCATGACTTTCCAGTGAATGGAGCGATGTCTGGAACATACTGAATCAAATTCTCCATCGATGATTGTTGACCGAGGGGCAAAGATCGAAGAAATAAAACCATTTGCATAATGGCTCGGTAGACGCCATGCCCCACGGTGGGCACCGACTATCGTGGGAACGATTCCGACAATAATAAGGGATAGGGTAAAGGAGCATGATCTATCGAGATGCAAATGGGTGACATGGTGGTTTTAGCGAGTTCGGACCTCTCGCGATGGAGATAACAGCCCTACGTCTCGTGCCCCGGAGAGGCTTTGTTTTATCTTAGTATGTATCCGGAGATTACAATGAGAGGAGAATGGATCCCCGTAGTCCTGAGACTAATGGCGAAAAGAGAGAGAGAGAGGTGTGAGGAATGAGGGCCTGCCCCCAGTCTAGTGGTGGGGTGGCTTATGTAGAGTGCGCCACCCCTCCACCTCCTATGTTACAAAGTGGGGCGTTGATGTCATAATGTCAGCCTGCTACTAAGATATGCCTCGAGTGCCTTGTCGACTGTTGGTCTTCGCATATCCGAGTGAGATCAGGTACTCCGAGTGGAATGAGTTCGTCGAGTGGAATGCTATGCTCTGAGTGGTTTTTGTCGTCCGAGTGACTTGATGGTCATCCAAGTGGATGGTTTGTCGATATGAAATTTATCTGGACCCACCTGATGTGTGGACCCCATGCTGTAATATATTTTAACCCTTCGTTGGCCTGCCTGTTATGTGTGTCCCCAACGGTCGTCGTCTCCATCATAGTAGCCACCCGCGTGGGGGGAGGATTCATCTAGCAGCGCCAAGAGCCGATCCACTCCTAGCACCGACTCGTAGAAGTTGTAGTCGCACCATCCACGACGTCATTGCTCACGCCTATTGCAGCTTCTGGCTCCGCTGGTCACAACACCTGATGCAGGCGGTCACAACGTCCCAGACCCCTTGCTCTCTTTGAAGCAACCAACCAAGGTGTGGGGAGGATGAGCGGATGGGTGTGGATGGCCATGGATGAATCCCGGTTGCAGCAATCACATAGCTGGATTCACAATCACAAGGGATTTCGATTGCTGCAGCAGCTTGTGTCAGCGACGGTTGTGCGTGCGTGTCTGGGAAGAAGGTAGGGCCAGAGCCGCAGGGAATCTTAGGTTGTATAGAGCGGTGGTGCGCACGTGACACTTCCTTTGCTGATGCTAGCCACGGTCTTGATAACTGATGTGTGGAGACCAGCGAGGGATAGGGGAACAGGCGACCAACATATGGTCGCATTGCACAGGAGAAAGAAATGGCCGATCGGCCAATCCTAAACATTTCCTCATTATAATGTAGAAAATATGTGTCAAATATGACGACACGTGGTTTGAACTAATAAAAACTTGATCAATGTGTGTGTACCGTGATTGTTTCTTCTCGTGGGTATGCAAGTAAGAAGAGGGCATGGTGGGTGATGTATGGAATCGTAGGCAGGTGTTCAAGATCACTTATTGATCAACTAGTTCGTGACCCCTTTTTGCATAGGTTGATCTCATCTTATTCTAGTCAGTACAAAATATGTGCTACTTTGTGACCAAAATCCTAATGACGAACCACAAACCGTCACCTATGATTATTTTTTGTGACGGTTGTCCATCACCAGCTGATTTTCTCTCGGATGAGCCCCCTCTAGTACCTTGGTGACGTACTGGCCTGGTTTTAGGCGACATGTTTGGCCTGCACTAGGTATGTACACATTATGCGACATTTTGTAATGTCACAGAAAATGTTCGATGGGTTAGAGAAAGGATAGAAAATGGCGCGGTGGGCCTCAAAACATAGTTTTGGGTTTTTCTACTATGGTAGAGTTTTGAGCATATTAACCCATTGATTTTTTTCATAAATGCTCTCATTTTACTAAACTATGAAATGCTATATTAATTTTAAAATAAAGGATGAAATAGAAAATATGACCATAGAGAATAATATAGCATTAAAATTTCAAACATAGAACAAAATATTTGGTACATCAGCAACCTCATTCCCAAAAGTATCACATCACCAATAGGAGTGGTCAAGCATGAATATGAAGTACAAGAGAAGCAACACATAATTACTCTTCATCAGATTTTCCAGATTTAACAAATTGCTCGAGCATGGGTGTGATAGAGAGGAGAACCTCATCGCATCCATGGAGGATTTTTGAAGACCAACCTGACTCCTACTGCCATTTCATACAAGCAAAGTAAATCCTTCCACCCATCCACTATGAGCCATCCATCTTTTTTTAGCATAGAGTATATCAACCATACGTCGGTATCATGGTAGATAATAATTCTCATTTCACCTTGTCAATCCATCTGGTCAGAAAGAACACAATTGGGAAGTCTTTGTTGCAATAACACAATTGTTAAATGGTATGATGGCCCATTTTAAGTAACAAACACAATACTATGAATGCTAAAACAAATAAAATTATTACCAAGAGTTTCTTCTTAATGCGGTCTTGATGAGAGTGTGCATCAATAGCTTGTACAGTGCAAAACTTGGTTCATGTGCGTATTTGTCCATGGGCGTGTTAATGCAGAGGATAATGGTACTGCTGCTACCATATGAATGATGACATCTTTGTTGATTTGTACATGTGTATGCAATGTGAGCTGCCCATAGATATGTCCCTATTTTTGCTTATTTGTGTGTGCATGTTCTACTAGTAGATATCCCTGATGCATTTTCCTAGTAGATAATGATAACAAGTAGTGCATATTGCTTGCACTAGTACGAACGGCAAAAACAAAATCACAAATTTTGTATAGTCAAGTTTGAGTATGGTTGCCAAGTGGAGTGAAGAGAACACTAGGATTGTTACCGAGTTGTTTGTCATACAAGTGCGGGCTGGACATAGGCCAAACACCTACTTGACCCACAATGCATATGACGAAGTGGCAATGCAATTTAAAGTGAGAACCAGATTGAACTACACGCGAGCCTGGCTAAAAATAAATGGGACAATCTGAAAGCCGAATATAATTTATTCAAGAAGCTCAAATCGAGGGAGACCAGAGGGGGGTGTGACTTTGTGCTCAACACTATAAGAAAGATCCCGAGTGGTGGAAGAAGGCAAAAATTGTGACTTGTCATGTTTATGCATTGCATTTCTTTTTAATGAATTCATACTTTTCTTATATTTAATATTTCATTTGTAATGGCTCGGAGGACCTCCTAGGTTGTTGCAATTTCTGAAAGAAAGGACTTCACAATGAAGCAAACTTTTTTGTTATATTTGAGGACATCACTAGTGATGGGACAGATCATTGGAATCCTTCATCTGGCATAACCCCTCCTCTAGTGCAGCAATACCAGCCACCATTGATCTTGAAGCCATCATAGATGTTTATTTGTGGAAGATTCCCAAGTGCCACCTTCTCCTATGGTGCCATCTTCTCCTTACGTGCCATCGATGAATAAGAGGCTTGGAAAAAGCGTCGACGAGAAGCATAAGAAACCTAGAACTGCACATGCAAGATGGTATTAGAGAGACAAAAACATTGCTAAGGAATCCCAATAGACTATTCAATCATTCATAAAAAATATTACTGTGCATGGCTACCGAGTTATTCATCAAAAGAGAGCAAAGAGAGATGTTTTTGCACATGGGTGTTGGCGCACATAAGGATTGGCTTCACAGGAAGTTTACCATGAAGTATGGGAAGTAGTTGGCTCAGTTACATGGTTTCTTATGTTCTTTGACTATGCACTATTGGCAAACATGTGCGAGCTATTTAACAATGTTTGTGTGTGAACTATTGAACCCTATTTATGTATGCACTATTTGAATGATATGTAATGTTGAACCATCATTTGCAATTTTAACGAATTAGTGCCACTATCACTGATGTTATTTGGTTTGTTATTGCTACTTGGATGATATTTTGCATCTAATAATGAGTGATTATGTATGTGAAGATGCCATATGACACTGGTAGTGGCGATGGTAGTGATCATAATTAAGAGAAAAAAGCTTATGTATATTCATCTGAGCATATACGAGTCTCTTGCTATGTTCTTGTGGACTTTGATGGTTTGTCTATCAAATAGAAGGACCCAAAAATGCTTCACTACCCACCGTAAGTTCCATGAGGTACTACATTGTGTGGTAAGGTTGTCTTCTCACTACCTCAAGCCAAAAAGACTCATTTTTCACACTTTGCATCAAAGGATTCATGGTGATAAAAGAGCATATCAACACATGAAAGACTGCATTTGTGCAATAGATGGGACTCTAGAGCTTATATTCCTGAAGACAAGCAAATTAGGTTGGTGCCTTTGTCAGGTTCCTTGCTTCCGCTCGTGCTGACATGTGCTTTGTCCTGGCGCTTGGTTGGAGGTGGTAGTAGTTTGGCCGTCTGCTAGTGCTTCTATTGTTGTGCCGGTATCATTTGTATTGAATACGAAGGTGTTGTTGTGCTGGAATAGATGATCCTCTCTACTGTTCCTTTCCATGTCTGCATTGTTTCGGCAGAATGGAATTGGTTAGACTGGAAACCGTTTTTATAAGGGACAATGCATGTATATTCAATAGGGCTATACCTGTATCTTGCCAAATTCATAGTCATCCGGTCATGCTTTTCCGTCCGTTTTCATGTCTGCTCTAGCTATTTTTGCTAGGTGACTCTCTTTGAGATGGTTTGCTCATGGTAATGAGGTCTTGTCCATTGTCTTTGCAATCTTCCGCATTTCTTTTGTGTCATTGGCAGAAGTAGGGAGTCGAGGTACATGATTACTGATCCCTGTACCAAACCATTAAGGTGCTTTTTGTTCTTGCTTTCTTGATCCAATGTCCTGTGCTCCTGCCATTTCTTGGCACCTTACTTAATCCTTTCGACGATTAGCTCACAGAAATCCATTTGTGCCATATGTTCATAATTCATGTTCTTGACCATTATAGCTTGTTGGCTGAAGATAGCGGCGGTTGACCCGCAAACAACGTTGTGGAAAAAATAAGGAAAAATATTTTAACTGATTTCTTCTTTGATTCTTCGTCATCTATTTCCACCAATTTTTCTAGCTCCTTGAATAGTTGTTTTGGCGTGAAATCTGTACTTTTGAAGCCAAGGTCTGACATTAGTTCTTTCATTGAACTTGGGGAACTCGTTGGCCTTGGTGCTGACATTTGCGTGTCGTTTGGGTATCCAAAGACCTTGTGGATACCTTCCTTGGTAATCTTGATTTTTTTGTCTTCGGTACCATCACCGAAGGTTATTGTCATGCTTTCTGTGTCCAGGTTGTCGTAGATGTGTGCTGCAAGCGGTCTGTAGATGGAGCCCGTTATTTTGCAGTTCTCTATGCTGCCAAATCCTGATGTCCTACTATCTTGCTTGTGACGTTCTTTAAGTAATTTCCATGCTTTCTTGACATGGGCGAATGTTTCCCCTGCCTTGATTTGGCATTTGTCTTTGTTTTTTTCTTCTTGTTCTTCATCAATTGTTGGTGCTGCCAATTCTTTTCCGCTTGTCTTAGTCCTCTTTCTGTCTTTCTGGCTTGATTTGGACTGTTTCGGAAGAAAAAAATGGTTTTGTTAGAAAGGAACGTTAGATCTTGAGTGCTGAATAGTGGTATTCAAAATTAGTACATAAGTGCATTTTTACATCTTCCTCCTGTTCTGCGTCACTGTCGTGCTCGGCATCATCGCCGTCTGTAGGAATGAAATCTGCATCATGTTGTTTGTCATCGTCGTCATCATCAGTATCTGAACCGTTGCTGTTGGTATCGTCTTGTTCTTTTTCTACCCATTGTCGTTTGTTTTTCTTCTTGCTTTCACCTAGTTTCTTTGTGGCGGTTGGTGCTGTTGGCGGGAGTACCATTAGAGGCAATGGCTGATGCTGCAAGGTACTAGTGTCGACAATGTTTTCAGCATTGTCCTTTTGCTTTTGCCTTTTTGCTCCAGGAGTAAAAACAGTGCTGGTATATAATTTTATCTTTTTTTGCTTGTTGCTAGATGTTTACTCCTGTTGAGCCTGGTGTAAGTTACCATTTCTGTCGCGGGTGCTTTGTTCTTCATGTTTTGTTCTGTGTCCTTTTCTGACAAATGAGGAGACATGCTGTGTATTTCTGTGATTTCAATATCACCGTCTTTGTGTCCTGCATAATGACCAGGTAACAAAAAAGGATATAGTTTTGTCCAAAAATAATTGATACAGATTTAAAATATATATCTTCCACGATTACTGTAAGTGCATCTAGTGCCACCCCTAGTTGGTTTTGGAGTATTGACGACAAACCTAGTTGAGGGACTAATGTGTTTGTGAGAATTGCAGGAGAACACAGGTAGAAGTCCCTCATTGATTCGGTTTTACTACCAGAGATGACCCCTAAAAATGTATGAAGACATTGAAGACAAAGGTGGTATATGAAGATATTCACACTGAAGACTATGACAAAAGAAGACACGTTATGAAGCCTATGGAGCTCGAAGACTTAGATCTTTCGTAGTTCTTTTTATTCTTGTTGAGTCATAGGAACCACCGTACTGTTAAGTGGGGTCCAAGAGAACCAGTCAGAATGACTGAAGTGATGCCTAAACCAAAAACCTATGTCTTCGAGTGAAGACAATGAGAGAGAATCTTGTCCAGAGCCGGACAAGTCAGCTTTGCTTGTAGCCCAAGTAAAGTTGCCGTGTGTGTTTGAAATCTGACCGTTGGAACA
>NW_024110896.1:0-14653 GCF_003073215.2 Triticum urartu
CGAATCAACTTTCACTGTAAGCTATCCCAAAGGTCTTACTTGGCACAAACACTAATTAAAACATAAAACCACATCTAACCATAGGCTAGATGAAATATTTATTGCAAAACAGGACCTAGAAAGAAAGAGCAAAAATAAAATTTGGTTGCCTCCCAATAAGCGCTATTGTTTAACACCCCTAGCTAAGCATAAAAACACGAATAGATCTAAGTATTCTCATCTTCGGTATTAAATTCCTTTCTCATAAAGTCTTCCAAAACTCGTCTAAGAAATTCTACTCTCTCTCTTTATTTCCCTTCTAGTAGATGAACTTAAATCATGGAAGGGTCTTTGGTTGGTGATCTTAACATTCATAAACCCATAATCAGGATCATCACTGTATATTTCATCATACAAAATACGTAGCTCGTTTTTAACGGGTACCTTCATCATTTTATTCAACCAATCTCTATTAAAGACTACATAAATTCCCCTAGTTATCCAATAGAACTCTTCAAAGGTTTAAAGATACAAAGATTGAGAGATCTCAGAATGGGGAACTCTTTTCCTAATATTTTCACTATAAGATTGATAATCCCTAGATTCCAAACTACGGGTTCTTTATCATGTAGGATATCTATAATTGGAGGGTGTTCAACATCCTTTTTATAGAAAGCAAAAATATCCCTAGCTTCTTGGATAATAAAATCAAATTCACGCATAAGAATAATAGTGGCAATCTTTTTAGCTATGGGATGATTGATTTTAGGAAGTTCATAAAACACTGTTTGCAAAGCGGGATGAAGATGCACAAATTTTCTTTCTAATTTCTCAACAAGCATCACAATTGCATCAGCATAGCAATTTGGCTCAAGAAGAATAGTTCTTTTATTAATAGGCAAGGATCCCGTACAATCAAAGAACTCTTGTATAATATTTTTCCCTATAATATTACAATCTCCTACACGAAAGATTTTAGTTTTGTAATTAGGAGGCTTTTCAGTTCCGGTATACAAAGAGCAAGTTTCAAGAATCTCCTCAAAAAGTTTAGCGATAACATCCCCGGATTCACACATGGTGGCAAAAACGAGCAAACAGACGAGGGGCGAAGAAAAAGGCGAATCTTTTCGAAAATCATTTTAGAAGTGGGGGAGAGGAAAACAAGAGGCGGATGGCAAATAATGTAATGCGAGGGATGAGAGTTTATGATGGGTAATTGGTATGTCTTGGCTTGGCGTAGATCTCCCTGGCAACAGCGCCAGAAATCCTTCTTGCTACCTGTTGAGCTTGCGTTGGTTTTTCCCTTGAAGAGGAAAGGGTGATGCAGCAAAGTAGCATAAGTATTTCCCTCAGTTTTGAGAATCGAGGTATCAATCCAGTAGGAGACAACGCGACAAGCCACCGAATACCTGCACAAACAAACACCAACTTGCAACCAACGTGACAAAGGGGTTGTCAATCCCTTCACGATTATTCGCAAAGTGAGATCTGATAGAGATGGATAAATGGTAAAGTAATATTTTTGATATTTTTGGTTTATGGAACGGAAAGTAAAAGATTGCAAAAGAAAGTAAATAGGAAACTTAGACTTGTAGATCAAAAACATATATGATGGAAAATAGACCCGGGGCCATATGTTTCACTAGAGGCTTCTCTCAAGAAAGGAATTATTACGATGGGTGAACAAATTACTGCCGAGCAATTGATATAAAAGCGCAAAGTTATGATGATATCTAAGGCAATGATCATGAATATAGGCATCATGTCCATGTCAAGTAGACCAAAACGATTCTGCATCTACTACTATTACTCCACACATCGACCGACTCTTGTCTGCATCTAGAGTATTAAGTTCATAAGCACAGAGTAACGCATTAAGTAAGATGACATGATGTAGCGGGATTAACTCAAGCAATATGATGAAAAACCCCATCTTGTTATCCTCGATGGCAACAATACTATACGTGTAGGTTCCCCTTCTGTCACTAGGATCGAGCACCGCGAGATTGAACCCAAAGCTAAGCACTTCTCCCATTGCAAGAAAAACTAATCTAGTTGGCCAAACCAAATCGATAGTTCGAAGAGATTTGCAAAGATATCACATCATGCATAAAAGAATTCAGAGGATATTCAAATAATATTCATAGATAAGATGATCATAAATCCACAATTCATCGGATCTCAGCAAACACACCGCAAAAGAGTATTACATCGAATAGATCTCCAAGAACATCGAGGAGAACATGGTATTGAGAATCACATAAAGCCATCTAGCTACTTGCTATGGACCCATAGGTCTGTGGTAAACTTCTCACGCTTCATCGGAGAGGCAATGGTGTTGATGTAGAAACCCTCCGTGATCGAATCCCCCTCCGGCAGAACACCGGAAAAAGCCCCAAGACGGGATCTCACGGGTACAGAAGGTTGCGGTGGTAGAAAAGTGGTTTCGTGGCTCCCTTGGAAGTTTTCAGGGTATAAGAGTATATATAGGAGGAAGATCTAGGTTAGGAGGTCACCGAGGGGCCCACAAGGTTGGGGGAGCGCCCTACCCCCCTGGGCGCGACCTCCACCCTTGTGGCCGCCTCATGGCTCTTCCAACTTGCACTCCAAGTCTCCTGGGCGTCTTCTGGTCCAGGAAAGATCATCGCGAAAGTTTTATTCCGTTTGGACTCCATTTGGTATTCCTTTTCTACAAAACTCTAAAACAAGGGGAAAAAACAAAAACTGACACTGGCTCTAGGTTAATAGGTTAGTCCCAAAAATCATATAAAATAGCATATTAATGCATATAAAACATCCAAAATAGATAATATAATAGCATGGAACAATTAAAATTTATAGATACATTGGAGACGTATCACTGCTTCGAAAGCAGCGCATGAAGAAGTCTGGATGAAGGAGTTCATATCCGATCTGGGTGTAATACCTAGTGCATCGTGTCCAATGAAAGTCTTTTGTGACAACACTGAAGCAATATCCTTAGCGAAGGAATCCAGGTTTCACAAGAGAACCAAACACATCAAGAGATGCTTCAACTGCACCCGTGGAAAGGTCAAGGATGGAGACATAGAAATTCGCAAAATACATACGGATCTGAATGTAGTAGACCCATTGACTAAGCCTCTTCCGCGATCAAGACATGATCAGCACCAAGAGTCCATGGGTGTTAGATTCATTACAATGTAATCTAGATTACTGACTCTAGTGCGAGTGGGAGATTGATGGAAATATGCCCTAGAGGCAATAATAAAGTTGTTACTATTATATTCCCTTATTCATGATAGAGGTTTATTATTCATGCTAGAATTGTATTGACCATAAACTTAAATACATGTTGGATACATAAACAAAATACCGTGTCCCTAGTGAGCCTCTACTAGACTAGCTCATTGATCAAATATGGTTAAGGTTTCCTAACCATGGACATGTGTTGTCACTTGATAATGGGATCACATCATTAGGAGAATGATGTGATGGACAAGACCCATCCGTTAGCTTAGCATATGATTGTTCTGTTTATTGTTATTGCTTTCTTAATGTCAAATACATATTCCTTCGACTATGAGATCATGCAACTCCAGGATACCAGAGGAATACCTTGTGTGCTATCAAACGTCACAATGTAACTGGGTGATCATAAAGCTGCTCTACAGGTATCACCGAAGGTGTCTGTTGAGTTGGCATGGATCAAGATTAGGATTTGTCACCTTGACTATCGGAGAGGTGTCTCTGGGCCCTCTCGGTAATACACATCACAAGAAGCTTGCAAGCAAAGTGACTAAGGAGTTAGTTACGATATGATGTATTACGGAATGAGTAAAGAGACTTGCCGGTAACGAGATTGAACTAGGTATAATGATACTGACAATTGAATCTCGGGAAAGTAACATACCGACAAAGGGAATTACGTATGTTGTCATAAGGTTCGATCGATAAAGATCTTCATAGAATATGTAGGAACCAATATGGGATCCATGTTTCGCTATTGGTTATTGACTGGACAGGCATCTCGGTCATGTCTACATCATTCTCGAACCCGTAGGGTCTGCACGCTTAATGTTCATTGACGATATAGTATTATATGAGTTATGTGATTTGGTGACCGAATGTTGTTCGAAGTCCCAAATGAGACCACAGACATGACGAGGAGCTCCGGAATGGTCCAGAGGTAAAGACTGGTGTATATATATATATATATATATAGGGGTTCCGGGAAGCCCTGGGAGGTTAATGGGCCTTATGGGCCAAGAGGGGGAACACACCAGCCCACAAGGGGCGACACGCCCCTTCCCTTGGCACCCGGCCCTAGGGATGGAAAGGGGGGAGGGCTAGCCCCTCTTTCCTTCCTTCCACCTAGGAGGAAGGAAAGGGGGCGCCACCTCCTCTTGCCTTCCCCCCGCAGGCTAAACAAGGAAGGGGCGCCAAAGGGCAGGTGCCCAAGGGGGCTGGCCGGCCACCTTGGGGCGCCCCTTGGCTGTCTCCCCCCCCCCACCTATATATATATATATATATGAGGGAGGGGCGCCACACAACACAAGGATAATCTCTTAGCCGTGTGCGGCTCCCCTCTCCACAGTTTAGTCCTCCGTCCAGTTTTTCGCAGTGCACGGCGAAGCCCTGCGGGAACAAGTTCACCATCACCATCACCACGCCGTCGTGCTGCCGGAACTCATCTACTACTTCTCCCGTCTTGCTGGATCAAGAAGGCGAGGACGTCATCGAGTTGAACGTGTGCTGAACGCGGAGGTGTCGTATGTTCGGTACTTGATCGGTTGGATCATGAAGGTGTTCAACTACATCAACCGCATTGTGAAATGCTTCCACTAAATGGTCTAGGAGGTTATGTAGAAATACTCTCCCCTCCCGTTTCTATGCATCTCCATGGATATATCTTGCATGTGCGTAGATTTCTTTCCCAAACAAACCAAGGATCTAAGCATTGGGATGCCCCGGATGGCATCCCCTCTTTTGTCTTCGTTCCATCGGTAAATTTAGTTGAAGCTATATTTTTATTCACCACATGTGTGTTTTGTTTGGAGCATCTTTTATGATATGAGTCTTTACTTTTTAGTTTGTCACAATCATCCTTGTTGTACACACCTTTTGAGAGGGACACGCATTAATCATAAATTTATTAGAATACTCTATGTGCTTCACTTATATCTTTTGAGCTTGGAAGTTTGCTCTAGTGCTTCACTTATATCTTTTTAGAGCACGGTGGTGGCTTTATTTTATAGAAATTGTTGAACTCTCATGCTTCATGTATATTATTTTGGGAGTCTTTAAACAACATGGTAATTTCCTTAGGTTATGAATTTAGTCCTAATATGGTGGGCATCCAAGAGGGATATAATAAAAACTTTCATATAAAGAGCATTGAATATGTGAGAAGTTTGATTCCTTGCATTTGTTTTGAGATATAAAGATGGTGATATTAGAGTCATGCTAGTGAGTAATTGTGGATTGGTAGAAATACTTGTGTTAGAGTTTGTCATTCCCATAGCATGCACGTATGGTGAACCGTTATGTGATGAAGTTGGAGCATGATTTATTTATTGATTGTCTTCCTTATGAGCGGCGGTCAGGGACGAGCGATGGTCTTTACCTACCAATCTACCCCCCTAGGAGCATGCGCATAGTACTTTGTTTCGATGACAAATAGTATTTTGCAATAAGTATGTGAGTTCTTTATGACTAATGTTGAGTCCATGGATTATACGCACTCTCACCTTTCCGCCATTGCTGGCCTCTCTAGTACCGTGCAACATTCACCGGTGCATTAAACCCACCATTTACCCTTCCTCAAAACAGCCACCATACCTACCTATTATGACATTTCCATAGCCATTCCGAGATATATTGCCATGCAAGTTCCATCGTTTCGTTTTATTATGACACAAACCATCATTGTCATATTGCTTTGCATGATCATGTAGTTGGCATAGTATTTGTGGCAAGGCCACTGTTCATAATTTTTTATACATGTCACTCTTGATCATTGCACATCCCGGTAAACCGCCGGAGGCCTTCAGATAGAGTCATATTTTGTTCTAGTATCGAGTTGTAATTCTTGAGTTGTAAGTAAATAAAAGTGTGATGATCATCTGAAAGGATCGATATAGTTCACTAGAGGGGGAGGTGAATAGGCAACTAACAATTTTTAGCTATTCTTTACCAATTTAAACTTTGCATCAAAGTAGGTTGTCTAGATGTGCAACTAGGCGAGAAACCTATATGACGCAGCAACAACAAGCACACAAGCAAGCAAGGGATACAACACAATATAAGCTTGCACAAGTAAAGGTAAGAGATAACCAAGAGTGGAACCGGTGGAGACGAGGATGTGTTACCGAAGTTCCTTCCCTTTGAGAGGAAGTACGTCTCCGTTGGAGCAGTGTGGAGGCACAATGCTCCCCAAAAAGCCACTAGGGCCACCGTATTCTCCTCACGCCCTCACACAATGCGAGATGCCATGATTCCACTATTGGTGCCCTTGGAGGCGGCGACCGAACCTTTACAAACAAGGTTGGGGCAATCTCCACAACTTAATTGGAGGCTCCCAACGACACCATGAAGCTTCACCACAATGGAATATGGCTCTGCGATGACCTCAACCGTCTAGGGTGCTCAAACACCCAAGAGTAACAAGATCCGCAAGGGATTAGTGGGGGAATCAAATTTCTCTTGGTGGAAGTGTAGATCGGGACCTTCTCAACCAATCCCTAGAAAATCAACAAGTTTGATTGGCTAGGGAGAGAGATCGGGCGAAAATAGAGCTTTGAGCAACAATGGAGCTTAGGGAAGGAAGAGGTTGTCAACTTGGGGAAGAAGACCCCCTTATATAATGTGAGGAAAAATCCAACCGTTGCCCACCTACTCAGCCCGTGACATGCGGTACTACCGCACATACCCACGGTACTACCGCGGAGGCATGCGGTACTACTGCTCACGCGGCAGGAGCCAGGTGAGGCCGTGTTGCACAAGGCAATGAGCGGTAGAACCGCTCGCCCTTGTGGTACTACCGCAAGGCAGGGATCATACTAGGTTGGGAAGGCACAGACTAATAAAATTGCATCTGTGGCTACTTCCGCTGAGTTTCGGTCAATGCAAAAATCTGGCACGGTACTACAGCTCACAGGGAGAGGTACTACCGCATAGGGTGCGGAAGTAAAAAATGACTTCCGCCCCTACTTCCGCTCACTCCACTGTTCTGGGCCTGAGGCCACGGTACTACCGCGTGCTAGGAGCAGTAGTACCGTGAGCGGCGGTACTACCGTGGGAAGCTGCGGTACTGCTGCTCCCTTGAGCAGTACTACCGCACGCCACAGACCAGTAGCACTAGAAAGCCTTCATCTTCGCAACAACAAGGGGAACAACCGGTGCTCCAATGAAGCAAGGAAAGGTGGTGCGAAGGAACATATGTGTACGTGTTGATTCCACCCTAACCTTTCCGAAGCGGGACCCCTCTTAATTGTGCGGCTTTCTTACGACTCAAATCCACCGAAAAGAAACATAGAGAAACATCGTCTTCGATAGGTCTGAGGGGCACCGAATCGTCTTGTTCCTAGACATGAGATATATGAAATGCTCAATGCACACGATTAGTCTGCAAATGCATTGTCATCAATCACCAAAACCACTTAGGGAGAAATATGCCCTTACAATCTCCCCCTTTTTGGTGGATTGATGATAATACGGGATTTGCACATAGGGATATAAAATGAAAGATAAGCAAGCCCAACATCTATAAAATATAGACAGGCTCCCCATAGATGTGTGCACTCTATAGAAATGCTTTGGACTGCACGACACACATACTAGGATCAACACTCCCCCTATATTTTATAAACAAGGCAATCCTTGCAACAATATGAATGACAATAAGCATGGAGGCAACGTATAGAAATGAGCATGAAGTAAAGGGCACATGACATAATAAGCTCACAAACTACTAAACATGCTAGGAAATAGGATAAGACAGTAAGACAAGCTGAGGACATATGTCTTACACCATATGATAGTCTCTTGGACTCACTCCTGGACTCACATGAACACAAACGCAAACTAAAGCAAACGAAGGTTCAACAGAACGAAAGCAAAGCGCACCAAGACACGACACAAGACTCGCAAATCCTACACACTCTCCCCCTTTGGTATCGAGACACCAAAAAGGCAGAGAAGACACATACGACACAGGTGGTGGCAGAACTCCACGGCATCACCAGTCATGTTCCTCCTCCTAAGACTCCTCGGCAGCACGAGATGTAGAAGGAATTCCAGTCTCCTCCTGTGACTCACTGCACCGGCAGTGCTGTCTGGTCCACTGCTCCTCGTCTGTGATCCGCTCCTCAGATCCACTCTGGACCTCAAGGCCAACCTGCCTCATGATGGCATGGTCATGACGACGAGCCATCTTGGCGTTCACATGAGCCTGGAACTGACCCTTGGCTTGCATGCAGAAAAGGGTCTTCATCCTGTCCTTGAGCTTCTTGGCCCAAGATGGATTAGAAGAGGGAGGAGTGTATCCCTTAGAGCTCTCCTCAGCCGCCTCCTCCTCCTCAAACTCATCCTCATCCACATCCATCCTAGCAGCCTCAGCCCGGGTAGTGGTGTTAGCCCACTTGCTCTTGATGCGTAGCTTGATAGGCTCATGGCGGGTCCAGTCGGGAGCATGAAATTCTTCACCCGGAAAAAGCTTCTCCCAAGTCTTAGAGATCAAGAAAAACAGGTAAGGTCCATAGATGGACACCTTACGATTGAACACAGCAAACTGCAGCTCACACCACATGATATGAGAGACATCAAGTTTAGCCGTCTGTTGGAGACGCGCCTTCTCACAGATGAGCATCATATCCACAAGATAGGCATGCACCTTGTCCTTGTCGCCTATGCGAGGAAAGAGTGTGTTGCAGTGTTGCGGAAGATCCGGTGCATGATGTCAAGGAATGGGTTCAACACCCAAGTCTTCTTGTCATTGGCAAGCTTCTTCTCAATGACGTAGGGTTGAAGCTTGTTCTTGTTGGCTGACTCAGCGTTGGCATGTGGGCGGACACCAACGGGCACATTGAGCCCCTCATCACGAACGTTCAACAAGTCCATGAAGTCCTTCCACTTAGCAGACATCCTCTTCCCATTAGTCATCCAAGTCATTGTCTGCTGCTCATCCGTGTGGAATTGGACAAAAGCGAATAACTGAGCCACAATCTCCGGGTCAAAGTCCAAGTGAAAGGTGATGAACTCCTCAATACCAAATTGCTCCACCAAGTCCAGAGGCTCACCAAAATATGCCCTATTGCTCTCCTTCTTCATATGATGCATGTAAATCCACTACACTGACACATAGATGTTCTGCTTGGACTTGATCACATCCTAGAAGATAAGATTTTGTTGCTTGGTCCAAAACAAGTCATTGCCCCTTGTGACCTCCCTAGGGTTGACATAAGGGTTGAGCTTCCTTCGCATCAGAAACTCCACTTGAGGTATCTCATCCATTCCCATCGTCGGCTCCTTGGTCTTGGTAGCTGTGGACTTGGTTCTGCATTGTGGGGCACTGGAGCCCTCTGGACCCTATTGCTTGTGAAGGCGCTTCGAGCTTGTGTCACGAATGGGATTCGAGCGCCGGACATTGGAACTGGAGCCACCACCTATGACACACAACACAAACACGAGAAAACCGAGAAGGATTATTGCAAAGACAAGGGCCAAAACCAAATGAAACAAGGAGACATGAGATTTGGAAGGACAAAACAACGTAATTGTCAACACTACGGTAGTACCGGACCAAAGCGCGGATGTAAAAAATTACAGCCGCTCTAGCCATGGTAGTACTGTGCCAGGGTGGCACGGTAGTACCGCGCCTGGAGCGGAAGTAATTTTTACTTCCGCGTCCCAGGCGGTAGTACCGCTCCAGGAGGAGCGGTAGTACTGCACGGATTCGAATCCCTCAAGAACTGTATCTCCAGATCTAGAAATATCTGCAAAAATAGATCGGTACTACCGTTGATCAAAACTACACTGTTGTATCACTCCAAATAGCATACCTACTACACTAGCACTCTCCTACAACCTCCTCTTGCAAGGATTTAGCCAAAAATCACACGAACTACACATACATCTCCCCAAGACCTAGAAGCACAAGAACGGAACAAAAGGAGAAGGACTAGGGCAGATACCAGGGTCCATGGCAAGAGGGCGGGGTGGGGAACGATCCTACCGGTCGGAATGTGAGGAGAGCGGCCGGAGACGGAGATCTGGCGAGGTCCTCCGGTGTCGTTCTTGGGCAGGAGAGAGAGACGAGGTGGGGAAAAGATATGAATGGGTATGGGGGAGTTGGAACTCCCCTGCCCCGCACTTAACCCCCACCCGCTCGCGACAACGTGGTAGTACTGCAGGTCCTTGCGGTAGTACCGCCTGGGTGGAAGTACCGCTCGCTGGGCGGTAGTACTGCTCTTCCAGCGGCAGTAAAAAAATTACTGCCGTGATGGAAGGGGTAGTACCGTGCCTGGGATGCAGCTGTGCATGCACAGGGCAACCCTTCTCCAGCGGTAGTACCGTGGCTTGCCACTGTAGTATCATAAACCCAAGAAAGTGCAAGTTTCGACAAGAAGAGAAGAACATGGCCGTTGCAATGCAACCTTCAAGCAACCGGACACACAAAAGAGCACACACACGAGGCAACTCAAACACAAGCATGGCTCAAGGGAAAGGCAAAAGACAGCAAGGACCAAACACGGAACACAACCTCTCCAAAGAGAGGGCGGTGGCCGGAGCCACCTATGTTTGAGTCAATTGGTACGGCACTGGGCAGAATTATCCTTGGGCCCATGACCAAAACTCGTCTTTGAAGCACAAGTACCATAAAAAATGGCTAATGTGAAAGAGTTGATCAATTTATGCATAATGGGGGGGGGGAGAGTTCATTGAGAGAACAACACTCCCCCTATGTCCATGCCTACACCTAAACAAGACATCAAGATGAGTAGGGTGGGGTGTGCAAGGGTTCAAGCCACATTGCTCGAATCAATGATATTTAGCTCATGCCTTAACTCGCAAAATCTTGCTTCATCCAAGGGCTTCGTGAAGATATTTGCAAGGTTATCATGAGTGTTGACATAGTTGAGCTCGATCTCTCCTCGCCTAATGTGATCCCAGATGAAGTGATACCGGATCTCAATCTGCTTCGTCTTGAAGTGTTGCACCGGGTTGAGAGAGATCTTTATGGCACTTTCATTGTCACACCAAAGAGGCACTTTGTCACAAATGGCATTGTAATCCTTTAAAGTTCGCCTCATCCAAAGAAGTTGAGCACAACAACTACCGGCGGCCACATACTCCGCTTCGGTGGACGAGAGAGACACACAACTTTGCTTCTTAGAAGACCAACTCACCAAAGAGCAACCAAGAAATTGGCACCCTCTGGAATTTGACTTCCTATCCACTTTGTTTCCCGCCCAATCAGAGTCCGAAAAGCCCACAAGGTTGAAGTTAGCTCCTTTTGGGTACCATAAGCCAAAGTTTGGGATATGAGCCAAATATCGAAAGATTCGCTTGACCGCCACATCATGGCTTTCCTTAGGTGTGGCTTGAAACCATGCACAAATTCCCACACTCAGCATGATATCTAGTCTAGATGCACAAAGGTAAAGCAAGGAGCCAATCATGGAGCGATATACCTTTTGATCCACCACTTTACCATTGGGATCTATGTCAAGTTGGCATTTGACGGGCATTGGAGTGGAAGCCGGCTTGACATCGTTTAGCTTGAATCTCTTGAGCATGTATTGACTATATTTGGCTTGGTTGATGAAGGTACCTTCTCTTCTTTGCTTGATTTTGAACCCGAGAAAGAACTTCAACTCTCCCATCATGGACATCTTGAACTTCGAGGTCATGAGAGCGGCAACTTCCTCATTGAAAGCTTTGTTAGGGGATCCAAAGATAATATCATCAACATATAGTTGGCATACAAACAACTCCCCTTTGACCTTCTTAGTAAAAAGAGTGGGGTCGATTTTCCCAATTTCAAATCCACGATCTTGCAACAACTCGGTAAGGTGCTCATACCACACACGTGGGGCTTGCTTAAGGCCATATAGTGCCTTATCAAGTTGGTACACACGATCGGGGAAATAGGGATCCTCGAACCCCGAGGGTTGTTTGACATACACCAACTCATTAATAGGACCATTAAGAAAATCACTCTTCACATCCATTTGTTGCAACTTGAAGTTATGATGAGAAGCATAAGCAATCAACAAATGAATAGATTCTAGGCAAGCAACGGGAGCAAAGGTTTCACCGTAGTCGATCCCCTCAACTTGGGAGTAGCCTTGTGCCACCAACCGAGCCTTGTTGCGAACAATAATCCCATGAGCATCTTGCTTGTTCTTGAATATCCACTTGGTTTCAATGACATTATGGTTCCCCGTTGGCCTTGGCATCAATCTCCACACCTTGTTATGCTCGAAGTTGTTGAGTTCTCCATTCATGGCATTGAGCCAATCCGGACCTTGAGTGCCTCATAGACCTTTTGAGGTTCAACACAAGAAACAAACGCGTGATGTTCACAATAGTTTGCTAATTTTCTACGAGTGCTTACCCCCTTTCTTAAGCTTCCAAGCACATTTGTCATGAGATGTCCTTTGGTGGAGAGCTTGGAAGCAACCTTGGCGGACGACGCTCCAATTCCTCCTCAGGAGTGAGTGGAGGATCGGTAACTTGATCATCTTGAGTGTTGTCTTTAGCTTATTCTTGATCTTGAGTTTGCTCTTGATCTTGATCTTGAACTTGCTCGGTGGCGAGAACTTGACCTTGGGCATCACTTGGTGGTTCACCACCAACTTGATCTTGTTCATTTGGTTGAGGGCCTTCACTTTGTTCTTCGGAAGCGTGTGAGTCTTGGGTTGGTGATGGTTCCACTTGAGTGGAACATTTTCCTTCTCCTTCAGCCACAAGGGGTTCCTCAATGGGTAGGATATGACCAAGAGCCATTCTTCTTATGTCTTGGGGAGGAATTTCATCACCTACATCACAAGTACCACTTTGATCCACTTGGGAGCCGTCATTCTCATCAAACTCCACGTTACATGTCTCCTCAATGAGTCTGATGGACTTGTTGAGGACACGGTAAGCATGAGAGTTTGTAGCATAACCAACAAATATGCCCTCATGAGCTCAAGCCTCAAATTTAGACAAACGAACACCTTTCTTGAGAATGAAACACTTACACTCGAACACCCAGAAGTACTTGAGGTTGGGCTTGTTACCGGTGAGTATCTCATATGGAGTCTTGTTCAAGCCTTTGCGGAGGTAGAGCCGATTGGATGCATGACACGCGGTGTTGATGGCTTCGGCCCCAAAGTTGTAGGGAGACTTGAACTCCGCCATCATGGTCCTTGTGCATCCATCAATGTCAGGTTCTTCCTCTCCGCTACGCCATTTTGTTGAGGGGTGTAAGGTGCGGAATATTGATGCTTGATCCCCTCATCACTAAGAAACTCATCCAAGGTGTAGTTCTTGAACTCAGTGTCGTTGTCACTTCTTATTGTCAAGATCTTTGCCTTGTGTTGAAGTTGAGCTTCATTTGCAAAGTCAGTGATGGTTTGTTGGGTCTCACTCTTCCTCTTGAAGAAATATACCCAAGTGTATCTTGAATAATCATCCACAATCACCAAGCAATACTTTCTACCCCCAATACTATCAAAGGATGGAGGTCCAAAGAGATCCAAGTGAAGAAACTCCAAGGGCCACTTCGAGTAGATGATAGTCATGGGAGGGTGAGCCTTCTCATGTAGCTTTCCTTCGATACAAGCACTGCAAGCACGATCTTTGGCAAAACTAACATTTGTTAGTCCGCAGACATGGTCCCCCTTGAGAAGACTTTGCAAAGATCTCATATTGACATGGGCGAAATGGCGATGCCAAAGCCATCCCATGTCAACTTTATCCATTAGGCATGTCACGGTCTTAGTGGGTCGCTCTGAAAATTTAATCACATAAAGACCGTTCTTGACATGCCCAACAAAGGCTACTTTAAGAGTCTTGCTCCACAAGAGGGCCACGGTATCAATATCAAAGAAAGTGGAAAAGCCCATGAGTGCAAGTTAACGAACGGAAAGTAAATTGTATGCAAGGGACTCAACAAGCATGACTTTCTTGATCGTGAGAACATGAGAAATGACAACCTTGCCAAGACCCAATACTTTAGAAGACGAGGCATCACCCCACTCGACATTGGTGGGCATAGATGAAATCTTGTGCATGTCCACCACCAAGTCCCTGCTTCCGGTCATATGATTTGTGGCTCCACTATCGAGCAACCATGATCCCCCACCAGAAGCGAACACCTACAAGATATTATAATGCTTGGTTTTACGTACCCATTTCGTAATGGGTCCTTTGATGTTAGTAACAAGGGTCTTAGGAACCCAAATAGACCATTCAATGTACTCATAAGGAGAACCAACAAATTTAGCATAAACATGCTGTCGGTGTCAAAACTGGTGGATCTCGGGTAGGGGGTCCCGAACTGTGCGTCTAAGGCGGATGGTAACAGGAGGCGGGGGACACGATGTTTACCCAGGTTCGGGCCCTCTCGATGGAGGTAATACCCTACTTCCTGCTTGATTGATCTTGATGATATGAGTATTACAAGAGTTGATCTACCACGAGATCG
>NW_024110897.1:0-21461 GCF_003073215.2 Triticum urartu
CCCTATATATAGTGAGGGAGAGAGAGGGCAGCCGCACCCTTACCTTGACGCAGCCCTCTCCCTCCTCCAACACCTCGTCCTCCTCCGTAGTGCTTGGCGAAGCCCTGCCGGAGAACCATGAGCTCCATCACCACCATGCCGTCGTGCTGTCGGAGTTTTCCCTCAACTTCTCCTCTTCCCTTGCCGGATCAATAAGGAGGAGACGTCCCCGGGCTGTACGTGTGTTGAACGCGGAGGTGCCGTCCGTTCGGCACTAGGATCATCGGTGATTTGGATCACGACGAGTACGTCTCCATCAACCCCGTTCCCTTGAACGCTTCCGCTTAGCGATCTACAAGGGTATGTAGATGCACTCCCCTCTCCCTCGTTGCTAGATGACTCCATAGATTGATCTTGGTGATGCATAGAAAATTTTAAAATTCTGCTATGTTCCCCAACAGTATGCACTATGGATGTTTAAATTTGATTGGCGCTGGGTGCTGTAGCATGTAGACTGAAGTCTGAACTGTTGTTCTTATGCGTTTTGGGTAATTTGGGTGACGAATTTGATGCTTATGTTAAATGTTTGCGGGTTTTCCGGGGGAAGAAAATACTGGTAGTTACTTTATTGGCATCGGTCCGCAGTTAGCACTGCTGGTTTAGAATCTGCATTGTTAAGGTCTTTAGCTAATTGCTCTGCTATCTGCAATCTTAAAAGCAAAAAAATGAAGCCTGGAGCATAACAGAGGAAACTAGATAAAAAAAACAGTACCGCAGGAGAAAAACGGTGCAGCGGATGATGCCAACGTGAATGACGATTAACTTCTCCGACCTTGTGGTAGGCTGAATCTGAATCACATGAATGGGTGACCTTTCTCATTATCCTTTTTCTGAAACCGTTGGCTTAGACTGACATTTTGGAGTAGTTGTGTAAGCTGAAACATGATACTAAGCTGAACAATTTACTGTCCTTTTTTCGCATGAGATCACATTTTGGTAGTCTCTAAGGAAGTTGGCAGATGATGTACTTAAGCTAAGTTTCTTCTGTTTCAATAAAACACAGGTTGGTAGTTGCATAACTTGAACCATGATGCTTTCTTGCTGCTGCTGTAGTAGTCTCTAATGGAATTGCGAGATAATTTAGTTAAGCTAATCTCATTGGTCTACACTCTGAAAAAATCACAAGAGCCATTTAGAAGAAGGTAGGGTACTATTATACATTTGTCATGTAATGTACAGATTAAGACAACAGACTAAAAATTTAATTGTGATACTTCAGATTTGCAGAGTTTTTTGTTGTTGAAATTTTGTCCACATGAGGTCGTCCTCCTCTCTGGTTTTGCTGATTCCGACAGCGTCGGCTCGACCTACGGGTTCTTCTCCCTCACCCTGATCTGCACTTCGTGTGAGTTTCCTTTTATTTCATCTCCCGTCATCTCCACATGATTCTCGCATATCGTTGTATTGGCTTGAGTTTGTGGTACCTGCAGTTTATAAAGGAACTTAATCATCTGGTCAGGATTCCATGGCCTTTTCTCTTGAGCTGATTTACTGCTTAATATCTGATGGGTAATGCATTATTTTGGTTGAAATTTATATTGTTTTATCACACCATTGGCAATTCTGTACCAATAACAGGAATTTACTTTGCAGGATATATATCTGTGACATTTGTTCTTATTGGGGTGTCAATG
This sequence comes from Triticum urartu, assembly GCF_003073215.2. Classification (NCBI taxonomy): domain Eukaryota; kingdom Viridiplantae; phylum Streptophyta; class Magnoliopsida; order Poales; family Poaceae; genus Triticum; species Triticum urartu. The sequence continues at coordinate 1,674 of NW_024110897.1, forward strand.
CTGGCGATGAAAAGATTATTAATGCTCTTATTGGGGTGTCAGTGTTGGAAGCTGCTCATGAGAAATATAACTTGAAGGTCCTCTGCAGTGCTACTTTTTTTTTTACTAATTTTTTGTTTTAATTAAGAACATTAGGCAGTGATTACGCGCTTGTACTTGACTTCATGTGCTGCCTTGGACTTGATATCTCCTGTTTTAACTGTGAGAGTAATTAGTCGCATTATATATCACAAGGAATTCTACTAACCATGTAAAAGGCTTAATGACAAATTGAGTATAGATCTATCTGAATTGTTTTGGACACTGAAGCAGTTTCTAAGGTTACATCTTCACAATCATCAGTCACATCAAAGACAGGTTTCCTGACAACTAGATACTTTAACTTTTATAGATTATATATCATGGTCTTAGAGAAAACTTCAACAATTATATCTTTTCGTCATGGATATTTTTGTCCTTCTTTCATCTGCTTGGCTGAAAATCATTTGTAGTTGTGTAAACTGCTTGATTTTACCCCTTTTCTTGCGAAAAATGGTTTGCTTGCAAAATCTGCCCATTATTAAGAAAATGTCTTATGTTGATAGGTAAGTTCAAAATTAGGTAGAGATATATCATTGCTACCTTTCCCTCCTTGTACACCTCCTTTGATTTTGCATCATGTTACAATTTTTTTTAAAATTTTGTAGCATGTTGACTTATACATTACAAGACATACTTACCTAAAATTTGATACACAGGAGCTAATTTTGTGACCTACAGAGGAGCTAATTCTGTAGCATGATCTGCGATTTCTGCTTCAACGCTCAACTTGTCGAGTCAACAAATGTTCACTTTCAGGTATATGTCTGTTCAATGAGGAGCCTCTGTTCGCCTCTTCCAAAAGTTTGCTTGATCGCGCCCGCGCCATGGCCGCCGTGCTCCTTTTTTCTCTGCCCGTCAACTAGATCGGCCGATGAGGCGGATTGCCTGGAGGCGGTGGACCATGGAGGAAAGGAGGCCATCCATGGTGCACGCATCCCCCACACTCGCTCGTCTTTTCCTCCTCCGCTTCGCGGACACCGTTGGTCTCGGGCAGGGTCGCCGCCACGCCCCCGCTCCCGCTGACCTTCATCAAAAGCGGATAACTGAGGGCTCTTCTGTTATCAAGCTGCTTCTTTTTTGTGCCAATAGTTGCAAGTTAATTTATTAATAGTTGGATACGGGCATATCTCAGATTTTGAGATTGGACAAAATACTGAATTAAATGGTAACTAGAGGAAAACAATTGCTCCTGATACATCATATTTGTATGATATTGTTGCTATAAGTCTCAGGAGGCACGCATACCGAGGCCTGTACACCACATAAACATTAGTCATTTAGTTTTCTTTCTTCGGAGTGCTATTTCTCTGTTTCTTTCCTAATAGTGGAACAAAATTACCGTTTCTTGCGTGTCATCTCACAAGGAGGATGTCGGGCTGCCCATTTTAGTGCACCATGCCACAAGTTCCAGAAAATTATTTTGTCTCCTGATTAATGATTTTGCGACTACTTTCATTTAACAAGGCTTATGTGTGCATAAGTTTGTTACTGAATCTGGGAGATGTAGCTAAGTATATAAAAAATGTTCTTCTTTGCATTAGGCAGATGGAACTATTCAGTTTATACTTGTTGTTAATCTTCTGTGTATTGTGTATGGTGCATTCCTTATTTGGTTTACACACCACAGTGGTAACTTGCATTTTGTCAAGGAGGTTTGGTTGTATTTTTTTTTCTGTGAAAAAATTAGTTCTCGACTTCAATGCCATCTTTCGTTGTTACAGGTATAAAGCCTTGTTTTACTATCCTCAGGATAAACATGTTTCAGATACTAAACAATGGAACGTCCATGCCCTTTTGTGATGTTAACCATGTTAACCATCTTACGCCAGGGCTGACGAGGAAGAGGACCGGCGGAGTGGGGTTCGACAAGGTGGCGGTGGTTACTTTGTATCTCTCGTTGGTTTGTGGTTACGTAATTCCTATAGCTGTAACTTTTGCACAATCGTAAGGCCTTTATAGAATGCTAAAAGCTTCAGACCTTTGCATCGGTACTTCCGCTGAACTGAACTTCTGTAGAATACATCAACCAAAGCTTACTCTTAGATATTTAGTTTAAGTTAAATTTGCTCCGAGTAATTAAGGATATTGGGCCTCTACAAGAAAAGTAAGAATCTGAATCCGTAAGTAATTATAACCACTCAAGTGTGATCTTCTCGTGTTGCTTAAATTTCTAGCTAAGATATCTTTTTGATGCAGATTGCCAGGTTCTGTTCTCACATAAAACACCCAGTTTTGCTAGAAGCTCTGCTTACTTTGATGTACATCTCTTTTTCTGAAAAATTCACTAACAGTTTGTTTTGCTGAACATCTTAGGTCAACTGGATTCCATCTCAATTTATGTAAATCTCTTTCCTAAAAAGGTCAGTGACAAGGTGGTGTGAAGTGAGGAGACGTAGAGATGGATGAGGACGATGGTAGTAAGTAGTAGCAGCTCGATGGCAGGAAGCAGCAGCTCGCCCTCTCCTAGGTCTTCATCTCTGCCCTTAGTCTACCTATACTTAGCTTCTTTGCTCCCACTCCTGTTCCTCCCTCTTTCTTATATAGGTTTCCATCTAATGGCAGCTCTCTCTCCCTTTTCCATCTCTGTTTTGTAGATAGCAGAGCAACCTATCATATATACACACTGAAATTGATTCTGTTGTAAGCTTATTCAGATTTTATTTATTTCTTATTGATTCATCAAGGAATGGTTGTAAATATTTCATATGACTACATCAAAGAGAGCAAGAAATCCTGATGTTATAGCATACGCTCATATTGATGTACATGAGTGAGACTGAGGACCAAACATGATAATTGAATGTGTCAATATAAGATAAGTGCGCACAGTCCCGTCTCAAGAGGCGCCACCCCCAGCCTCTAGTTTTCACGAAGAGCCGACAGTGACACGGGTTTCATGTACAACGCTCAAAAAGAATCAGGCGGACTAGAATGGAAAACTGTCTGCGATAGAATCCCTGAGAGCCACTGCTACTGAAGGGCTCCTATACATGTGCACTCTACTTAAGGGCCTACAGAAGGTCTGGTCTGGCGTGTTGGAAACGTGTAGAATATTGATGTTTTGCACGATCCTCGTGGACTCATAATACGGCCGGGCTCAGTTCATGATCTGAGGGCCAGTTTGCTTTAAAATATTTGTAAACTTTCCAATGGAATGTCCATTCCATAGTTTTCAGTTCCTTCGGTGGTGTTTGGATCAAGGGAATCAGCTACAACATTCCTATGGAAAGGTTCGTAAACAGTGGCCATTTTACAAGAATCTACAATCTGATCTGAGCCAATTTTTGGGCGGAGGCCCAAGGCAAGCCACGGCCGAAGCCAAATAAAAAAAAAATCCTTTCGCATGGGTGGGAGAGAAGCAAGACCTGCATGCAGCGATTAGAATACTTAGTGCCTGAATAAAGTAGGCATAGTGTTGCATCTGTAGTACGGCTCCTTTGCTCACACCTCTAGGCAATTTCCTATGAACCCAACACCTCTATTCCTCTATTTCCTATGAATGATTCTCTGCCCCGGACATATAAACATGTGTTCTGATTTTGGTCTGCAAAAAGTCGTCAAAGCAAATTGAAATCATAACTAATTCAAATGCAAACTGTTCAACATCAAAGTGTGTCAGGGGCGGAGCCAGAAAATTTGGCCATTGGGTTCACTCCATGACTCGTTGTGAGAACTTGGTACTAATATGTGACGTGCAAAATCTAATTTTAAATTATCTTACAACAAAATTATTGCACCCAAAAATAATATAATGAATAAAAATGGTGCATTAAAAACTAAGGGGTGCAAGACATACCGGTTCAATAAAATTATAATATCATGTGTTTACATACTATAAATAGTATCAAGCGAAAGAATTTTGTAGCTTCGGGTGTAGCTTATATCTTCCTAGAACATTAGAAAAATGGCAAGTTAGTTTGACAAGTTTGGAATAAATACTATCAAGCGAAAGAATTTTGTAAAGGCACTCACATTTTAAAGTGTCCCCTTCCGATCTTTCATCGCCTTAAAAAGATTAAACAGTGCATCATTAGTAATGGTAGAAAATTTATCTTTCTCAACATAGACAATCACTCATGAACTGATCACTTATTTTGTAGCACAACTTTTCTTTTGACAACATCTCGGTAATGTTGAAGTTGCCAATCAATAACATAATTAAGACACTCAATTCAGTAATGCTGAAAGTTTTGTCTTATTTTTTTTGGCCACCACCATATTCATCAAACAAATCTGGATTAAATCTCTGTTGATTATCTCCAATCTCCCTTTGTGGGTAATCAAAATTAGACGGTGGCTTGTAAGGTCCCTGTTGAATATCTGCGCTAAATCTCATGTTGCTTCTTTGGATTTCTTGTGTACTTTGAAATTCTCTTCCGTCCGATCAGCCGGATCATACATAAGGCAACTCATTTAAGTTAATTTCTGTATGAATAGTAGCCTTCAGAAGACTAGCTGCAGTGACATTTGATGCACTTAGCCTATCTCTTATGGGTGACCTTGATATGCCTGCATAATTATCTGGATCTGGTGACTGAGATTTCTTCGAAAAATACCGATCCATAGCCTAGAACAATCAAAGTCCCCGGAGAATAACAAATCATAAAATTAGGGGAAAAAAATCAATATCGTACTAGGATATTAGACTAGATAGAACATACATAAGAGAGAGGGAGAAGATGAGGCAATGTAATCTAATTAGCTGAAATTTTGGGGTACAATTGTTGCCGCTCTCGATCTGGCTATGGCCGGTAGAGGCGGCCTCGCGGCGAACAGACGAAGCAGAGATCAGATGCGAATTGGAAAAGGGAAAGACGATGAGGCGTACGGGCGTGCGGCTGCGTAGGTAACAAATCACGGTGATTGTGCTAAAAAAATCACGGTGATTAATTACGGCAAGGAGTCAAGGACCTCTCGTGGGCTGTTCACTTTTGGGCCCTTTTACTTATTCACTAACGTGAGAACCTTTCGTTGATGGGGTCAGGCATAATTTTTTAATGGGTTCACATCAAGTAAACATGCATCTACATGCACGCAAGGAGCAAAATCCGTTGGGTTCAGTTGAACCCAACGCTTGTACGTTGGCTCCGCCGCTGAAGTCTGAGCCTCATTAAGGCAAACAATTTTGCCTTTTGGATTAGGACTCCGATAAGTGTCACATGTGCGGCACGAAGCAATTCCGTCCTGACGTTTTTTGATGTAAGTTTAGTTGTCTGAAGATGGCAACTTTAGTTATGAAGTATGGCAACTTTCTGTTTGGATGGCAAGTTTCAGTTTTTTGGGTTTTTTTTTTCGGATGGCAATTTGAGTTGTAAAAAATGTTTGGGTGGTGTTACTTCCAGGGGCGGAGCCAGGATTCGGACATGAGGGGGGCGAGAAAAATAATAATGGCTTAAGGGACACAATATAACAAACTAGCCTCAAAAGTAGCATTGATATGGATGCGCAACAATATATATTTGATAACCCATTTGATAATACTAACAAGATACAATTTTATTGGTTTAATATTAGCTTTAGCATGTACGTCAGACGGATTTATATTTTTGGTAGCATGATATTTGAGCTGAAAGTACGCCTTCTTATAAAAAGTAAATCTACATTAGCTGTATCCCTCCTCTTCGTATATACTCCAATCATTGAAACCTTAAACAAAGAGTGCAATTAGCTTTCGAAATTGTAATGTTCCACATATAATTTGCAGATCAAACCACTAATTCACCAAGAATTTAAATTTGTCATGTGTGTTAGATCTGACAAATCCATCGGCAGTTCGTTGTTGTACTACTACTCTGGTGACATACCTTGAAATTGATGTAGTATGATGCGATGCCAACATCAGTTGATGAAGCAGCCGAAGATTCAATCATCGGAGGAGAAGCTTGGAATGCCCCGTGCTCCTGCGGTGCCGAAAGAAGCAGCGAGGGCCGAGAGGCGACGGCGCATGGGCGCACGAAGCCACGAACAAAACCAGGAGAGAGACAGACTACTAGATCGACGGCTGTAACTGTGCCTATTTTCACGATACGATTAGTACAATTAGCGATTCTCTGTGTTGGGCCTTTGGGCTGCACTATTGGTCCATTAGCTTCAAACGGGAGTACAATAATGAGGAGTACGTCGCTACTATATATACCATAGTACAAATACTGGGCGAGACGATGGGGTGTCTGACCCCTACTCGCACCCCCTATCTCCGCCCCTGGTTACTTCATGCCACACGTGTGACACTTATCATTTGGATTGGATTAATATAATCCAAGGTCATAGGAGACTTGAAAGGAAAAATCAGCTAGAAACATAATTATGCAGCAAGAAGTTCAAAGCCAGCTAGGAGGGTTCGGGTGCCGACTGAGAATTCCAGTCGCGTGCAAGAATTGGCTTGGCATCATGTTGGAGGCTCCGAACGCCCTCCACTTCCTGACGGGGTTGGTCGCAGGTGTATGGGGTTTTGGTTCTGAAACGGTCTCACTGGCGTGTTTTGCGTATCGTGCTCGGTGTGAAAGGTAGATGGGTGTTCATGTGCGAATATGGACATGATTCGCCCGACTACAAATGGTGTGAAGATGACATACATGTGTTTTTTTTTTTTTGAGTTCTCGTCGTGCAAGAACGCAAGAGCTTGTTAGCGATAGATTAACTTGGAGGATTTCATTTTCCTTTGGAATATTCGGAATGCCCGGAATACTGCAAACTCCGGCGAACCTTGCTCAGACCCTGCTCAGGAGATTTCCTTCAGCCAAACTGAATTTTTGGCTACCAAAGTGAGTTTACTGAAGTTTTCCACTTATTATTGAAAGGAGTCACAAGGCAGTGTACTCTCCCTGTTAAATCGACCAAGCAACCAGAGGAGTACCTGAAGATTAACACTGATGGTGCTTACAATGAGCAGAATGCTCAGGGATGATTGGGATTTTGCATTCGTGATAATGATGAAACACTTCAAGGGCTGGAGTGGGACACTAGCAGAAGTATATGTTTAGGCTATGAGCCTCATCGTGGATTTAAGCTTGGGCCGTATTATCACCGACGCTGATTCAACAATTCTTCAGAGTGCTCTCACACGTAGTGATTATGATTTGGGTGCCATGGTATGCTCTTCAGAGTTCATACAAGCCATGTTCCTATTGCTTATCAGTTTCATAGATATTAAAGTTGTGCCGTGTAAACATGTTTGTAATTCTGTTGCTAATGGTGATCGTATGGCACCAGCTGGCACTATGTATTGGCATCATTATGCACAGGATCGTAAACCCAGCTATCTTGCTGTACCACGTGCGTGATAATGCCCACCTGTTTCGTGCAAAAAAGGAAGCCATTTGTTTGGTTAATTAGAGTTGTGAACCAATCTGTTTCAGTCGACGCCGGACCTGAGCATCCAATAATCGACACAACTGCAGTTTCGTTCAGTTATAGGGAACCTTGTGCTACTAATTGAAAAGCCAGTAGTATGTGTTCTGATTACTTAGCATGTCACTGGATATACTCTAGCTAGAACTTGCAAGTTCTGCCGAGTTGTTCTTCGTTGTTTGCAGAATAGTCAACCAATTATCATGTTCAGTCAGTAATTAACACTACTAGATCATTGATGGCGCGCGTTGCCGCGCGCGTCCATTTTGAATGTTATAGGGTAGTGTTAATTTTTTTTCCTAAAAACATGCAGTTCAAGTTTATTTTCAACATGAGAGTGCAACATGAATGTTGCATCAGATTCATTGGGCTCGTTATGGGGACTTATTTTTTTGCATTGCTCCATTGACCCCAGCTCAAATCTTATCTCTTCTCTGATTTCTTATCTTTATTTTTTAGATGTTCTATGATTTACCCCTAAAAAAAGATGTTCGATGGGTTGGTAGCTAGTGATTTCAACAAATATATGGATCGGAGGTTAGAAAGGCATCGTTGCACATATCTATTTCATTTTAAAGAACGTAATGGTTATTTAGTTCAAACAATGTCAATATTTGGGAACATACGTCTGGTATTATTTGGAATAAAATACAAGCAGAGCAAACCAGAAATACATAGCGTAGATTTCTCATCCAACCGTTGATGTATCAAAATGGCCGGTGTGCTAGCTGGTATCATGCAGAATATGTTGAATCTTCAAAACCACTATATCTGAAGGAAAACATTTACAGAATTTACTACTCTCCCTCCATTTGAAAATAAGTGTCTCAACTTTAGTACAACTTAGTTATTACAAAGTTGAGACACTTATTTGGGGCGGAGGGAGTATCATTGTTTAATTCAATCTAGAATAGAACAAAATCAGAAGATACAAATCAAACTGACAGCAAATTAGCATAGCCACTTACCCAAGATGGTGTGTTGCAGCACGTGTCTGTTTTGCAATATAATGGTAGCAAGTGTCCATAAGTATATCAAGTACTTGATGACTGAATTGAAAAGAAGTGTTATGTTTACCAGTGCCACTATTTTCCATCTCAAAACTGAATCAATTCATCATTCAACATGAAAGAAAAAATGACGCATCACTTAGTAGAGTAGCATAAGTTCTCAACATGCCCATAGTAATAGCATGAACAAGCAAAAATAGAGCTTACCGGAGTTAAGTAAAAGAAAGCGGTAATCTGATCAAGTCGGATACAGATACCTCAAATCTGGATGGTCGAAAGGAAAGTTTTTAATAAAACATGTCAACCTTATTCATAGAAACTGGAGATGAACAATTCCAATGTTTCCCGGTGGACTGTAAAAGGTCAATATCATTTCTCATTTAACATGTCTTGCTTTCAACAGATTTGTTTGTCAGTTAGATTGAATGTATGCTAAATCAGACTTGAAGTGTTACTCTATGGTTGAAGAGTTCCATAGGATCTGCAATAAGAAGGAAAAGTTTTGTAAGCTAAAAATCATCATCAAATGTGCAATCTAATCAGTTGGATCGAAGGTGTGCTAACTCAGATTTGAGGTGCTCTTCTCTGGTTAATTACATATAATCTACAATAAGGACATTTTCTTAAGCAAAAAATCATGTTCCAACGTACTATCAAATTGTAGTAGGTTGTTAAATAATCATCCCTCAAGTAGAACACGCAAGACAACTTGCTTTACAGTGAAGCAACATAATGTCTTAAAATTGTAAAGCTGTCAACCAAGGTAATCAATACAGAAATAGGTTCCCAGATAAAACAATTTATAGCACAATATCCATGGGAACGATGCATCGCAAACATTATATATGCAATATAAAACATAAAGATTATATTTGGTCATGTGATACCTGCAATATGATGTGAATCTTTGATTGCCTAATTCCACACAGATCCTCATTGTTCAAGCTAATGGCAATATCTCCTCCACAAAGCAGCATCCATGATATTTCCAATGTAAATGAACGCGGCCATAAAGAAAGGCACCAAAACTGATAAAAAAATGTCGGTCGACATATAGAAGATAAAAACAACATACAATGTTTCAATAGCAGAATCGTAATCCCAGAGGATGTACCAACAAAGGAGGACCTCTATCATCGTGACCTCTATGTTAAAGAAAATAATATGTGAAAATGTTTTTGCAAAGCTTTGGATTATTACCATGCTTTATTCATTCACAACAATTTACTACTCCTATGGTACGTCAGAAGGTCAATTACCTGTTTTGTACAAACCTATGGAAAGATGCTAGTTTCCAAAACTGATGGGGTCTGCACAATTTACGTAGACGGGGAAATTGCAAGAACAAAATTATGGAAATAGCACTAGAAAGATGGAAAAATGAAAAGGCGGGATACTTGCCTTTGGTACGTCAGAAGGTCAATTTCTCAGTAGCAGCATTCGCATATCCCTTGTGAGCATTAATGCAATCTTAGGTTAGCTCGCATATTATAAGCATCTCCAAACTTAAAATTAATGGTCGAACATCAACAAACATGTGTGGGTTCATAGTTTATTTGACAAAAAATGTAAGGAGCCCAGAGAAACAAATTTTCACCAGAATATGCATAATAAATTAGCAGTGCATACATCTTAGATCTTCTTGTATTATTACACCTTGAGTAGATGGATGCTTTTGCTGCACTTCTGTAGTAGAGTGTGATAAAAATATAGTATCGCTGCCAGTGTAGCATCACAAAGACAAACTTGAATTTTGCAAAGCACCATCTTCATACACATATTTTGTGACGCACTTGATTTATCTAACGTGACTACCTGGTGGCCGAGCTAACAATATCATCATTGCCGATTCCTGTTTGTGCCAAGGACGCCGAACTGGAACGAGCAGATGAGCAAGAGTTGGAAAATTGGGAGACCAGACCTTACAATCATCGAAGCCATGAAAGATTTGTGGCACATAATCGGGCACCTGTACCGAGGCAGCGAAGGATCGGAACAGAGAGAAATCTATCCAATAATCCCCACCGGCGAGGGGCGCACATCATCTGCCATGATGAGTGATTGCTTCCTATCGATCCCCTCCCGCAGCGACGGATCTCCTGCTCCGCCTAGGGCTCGCGAGAGGAGAGGTGCACGATGAGCGGAGATCAGCCGCTCTTCAGCGCCTCAACCTGGTCTGCGATGCCTCCTGCGACTTCAGGTATATGATGCAGGCGATGTACTTGCCGAGCTTGGGCTCGCCGGACATGGCTGCAGTGGTGGAGCAGACGCGCATTGCAAGGGCGGCGCCGCCGCAAAAGTGTGGCTAGGGTCTCTCCCCAAAGATCGCGAGAACAAGATGAGGTGGAGGCGATGCGGAGGGGCGATGGAGAGGCGATGCGGCGGTTTCGTTTTTCTTCCAGGTCGTGAGGGGGAGGAGAGGTCGGGAGGGGAGCGAGCTATTTCTTTTTTCCTAATCGTTGTGTGGTGCGCGCGCGCTATCAACCACGCTGGAACGGCCGCACCACACGACGGTGATTGGGATTTTTTTCCTCCATCCTCCCATTCCCCGTTCCCACTCCACTCCTCACTGCGCCGGCGACGAGCGAAACCCCAATCCCCCACGAAATCCCTAGGGCTTCGCGGCGAGCTAGCCGGCGACGAGTCAATTGACGGAGAAAGGCGACGCGCCCAGCGAAGGATCCCGCCCAGCATCCGACGGGTGAGGGCGGCGCGCGCGTGCCGGAGGAGGAGAAGGAAGCGGCGACGGGGAAGGAGAAGAAGAAGCGGCGGACAACCCGGAGACGCGAGATCCTGCTGATTCGACGCCTCGAGGTCAGTTTAACATACGATCCCCTCGTCCGCATATCTCTGCTTGCTGGGGTTTCGTCGCCGACGCCCTCGTCATCATCAACAACCGCAGGAGCGAATCAAATGGGGAGATTTGTCCACGAGATAGGGTCGGGGGTAGGGGGAAGGGGGAGGCGCTCCGGAGATTTTTTTCATGCCATTTGGGATGCTGCATCATTTGTTTTCCTCTTCCAGTACGTAGGCACAACAGTTGTGAGGATGTTTTTCTTGTAGGCAAATAGACATAGATAAGTAGGCAAATAAGCATTGTGTTTTTGCAGGCAAATCATAAATAGAGAATAGGCAATACTGTGTGTTTTTGCAGGCAATTCAGATAGAAGAGTAGGACCAATAAGCAGTTTTGGAATGATGTGGGCTTCTGTAGGTTATCAGATAGAGGGTAGGCAGGCAATAATCAGTTCAGAGAATAGGGATTCCTGTGTTTTTTGTTTTAGGCAAATGAGACAGAAGATAGCTCGCCGACGTCCTATGTCGACCTGCAAGAGTTGCGGTGCGGGGAGGGCGGCGTCACGGCGGGGCGGCACGGCATGAGCGTGTTCACGGGCTGGTGGAGGCTGGGGCCGTGCTCCCGCTCTAATGGCGGGTTATCCGAAGCAAGCACCCCGGCGTCCCGCCGGCGGGTGGGACGACTTGGCCACGTTTGCATCCCTGGGATGAACTGGATGTATCAATTAAGCTAGTAAAACTGGGACGACTTTAGTTCGATGAACTGGATGTATCAATTAAGCACAGCCAGGTTTCCCTCCGGTTAGAATGCATTCTAGATACAATATCAGGAGTTTAAAGCTGAATTCTATCTGCATTTCACCTTGTCCGCATTCCCCATTTTTTGCCAGCTTCATTCTGCATTTTCCAGCTTAGCGTGATGAATTCACACATGTCTGCACAAGCATGTTAAGTGGATAAATGCACGGATTCTTTATCTTAGCCTCTTTTTAAGCTAGCTATTTTTCTGACATTCACCCATACTGAGAAAGCTGTTATATAGTTCATGCACTAGCAAAGTAGTAAAAGATGAGGAGCTTGTGGATAGTGATTTTGTAGGTCTGAAATATCTATTTCTTATTTGTGCCTAAGCAACGCTTGAGAGGCTGCATTTTTTTTTACCTTTTTTGCTCAAGATCACGACTGATGCATATGTCAGAAATATTATGTCAATTGGTTCTCTCTTTTAATTTCGTATGATGTTTTGTATGCCTTTTTTGACGGTACTAACACGCATCATGTGTGTAGTCAATGCTGATGCTTAATAACGGATAGGACTGATAACTAGCAAAACACACGTATTTTCTTTTGCTATGCTAAATTGATACATACACGATGAAACCGACAATGATGAGAATTAGTGAATTCATGATGCTTTAATGTGGGCAAGGTTTGCTTTTATGTAGGCAAGGTTTGCCTCCAACAATCGAGCAAAGGGGTTTTACCACACCTGTTTTCTAACTCATATTTTTTTTTTCAAATGCAGGAAAAAACCAAAATTGAAAAACTAGGGGGGAGGGCATCTTTTTCAGTATCCCTGGAGTGGCAGTTTTTAAGATGGATGACTACCCATATCAACAGAATGGCGAGGTACAGTCGACTCACTTTTTTCCTTTTTCAGTCTCTCACGTGTTCCCACAACATTGCCACGACTTAGGCAGAGAATCACTGAGAACCATCGTTTTCATTTTTATTTCCCGTTTCTTCAATCAAGGTGCAGCAAGAACCGACGCGGCGGCCAGGAACAAAGATGTGGGTTTACAAGTCCGTAGGCGACCAAGAAATAAGCAGGTTCAGTCTGGGCAAAGGCATGGGACAACAAACGCATAGGGAAAGTCACAAAAGCTGACAAAAAACCAGAGGGTGGATACGGCAAGCTTCCCGTGATCTTTTCTTCCTTTTTTTCAAGTAGTTTTTAGTAGACAGCAACATCTTTGAGCATACCAGCCTAATTTACATCTTGATCATACCAGCATAATTTTCTTACTTCATTTGTTGTTGTTTTTCCCCTGCGGCTTTATTCACACTGCCAACCAGATGAAGCCAATATACACGAGGAAAAGGGGAATGGTCTTTTTGTTGGTTATGAGGAAGCCAAGAAATTGGAAACTCGCATATCCACCATGTCGTTAAAAAATTGGAAACTGTCGCACGTTTTTCGTTGTGACAGGTCGCCGCACCCACAACAACCAAAGTGCCCAAAATATACTTTCTAGCCACCGAAGAACCCAACCCGAATCACCTATCACAAGGAATAAACGGTGGACAAATTAGCGTACCCCCTCCCCTGGTGACCTAGGTCGCTGACCTCAACGAACCAAGTCGCCCAAAACCATCGAACCACCCAACCCGAATCACCTAACACGGGGGACAAAGTCGCCTACCCCCTCTCCCTTGGTGACCTAGGTCGTCGACCCCGACGAACCAAGTACCCCAAAACCATGGAACCACCCAACTCAAATCGCCTAACACGAGGGACAAACTCGCCTACCCCCCTCTCCCCTGGTGACCTAAGTCGTCGACCCCGACGAACCAAGTCCCCCAAAACCATGGAACCACTCAACTCGAATCGCCTAACATGAGGGACAAACTCGCCTAACCCCCTCTCCCCTGGTGATCTAAGTCGTCGACCCCGACAGACCAAGTCGCCCAAAACCACCGAAGCACCCAACCCGAATCACCTAACATGAGGGACAAACTCGCCTACCCCCATCTCCCCTGATGACCTAGGTCGCAGACCCCGATGAACCAAGTCGTCCAAAAGCACTGAAGTACCCAAGCCGAATTGCCTAACACGAGGGACAAACTCCCTCCCCCTCTTCCCTGGTGACCTAGGCCGCCTCACCAAACGAACCAAGTCGCCCAAAACCACCGAAGCACCCAACCCGAGTCGCCTAACACGACGGACAAACTTGCCTCCCCCTCTCCCCTGGTGACCTAGGTTGCCTCACCAGACGAACCAAGTCACACAAAACCAACGAAGCACCCAACCTGAATCGCCTAACACGAGGGACAAACTCGCCTCCCTCCCTCTCCCCTGGTGACCTAGGTCGCCGACCCCGACGAACCAAGTTGCCCATAACCACCGAAGCACCCAACCCGAGTCGCCTAGCATGAGGGACAAACTCGCCTACCCCCTCTCCCCTGGTGACCTAGGTTGCCTCACCAGACGAACCAAGTCGCACAAAACAAACGAAGCACCCAACCCGAATCGCCTAACACAAGGGACAAACTCGCCTACCCCACTCTCCCCTGGTGACCTAGGTTGCCTCACCAGACGAACCAAGTCGCACAAAACCAACGAAGCACCCAACCTAAATCGCGTAACACGAGGGACAAACTCGCCTACCCCCTCTCCCCTGGTGACCTAGGTCGCTGACCTCGACGAACCAAGTCGCCCAAAACCACCGAAGCACCCAACCCGAATCGCCTAACACGAGGCCAACCCGAATCTCCTAACACGAGGGACAAACTCTCCTACCCCCTCTCCCCTGGTGACCTAGGTCGCTGACCTCGACGAACCAAGTCGCCCAAAACCATCGAACCACCCAACCCGAATCACCTAACACGGGGGACAAACTCGCCTACCCCCTCTCCCCTGGTGACCTAGGTCGCTGACCTCGACGAACCAAGTCGCCCAAAACCACCGAAGCACCCAACCGAGTCGCCTAACACAACGGAGAAACTGGCCTCCCCCTCTCCCCTGATGACCTAGTTCGCTGACCTCGGCGAACCAAGTCGCCCAAAACCACCGAAGCACCCAACCTGAATCGCCTAACAAGAGGGACAAACTCGCATACCCCCATCTCCCCTGATGACCTAGGTCGCAGACCCCGACGAACCAAGTCGTCCAAAAGCACTGAAGTACCCAAGCTGAATTGCCTAACACGAGGGACAAACTCCCTCCCCCTCTTCCCTGGTGACCTAGGTCGCCTCACCAAACGAACCAAGTCGCCCAAAACCACCGAAGCACCCAACCGAGTCGCCTAACACAACGGAGAAACTTGCCTCCCCCTCTCCCCTGATGACCTATGTCGCCTCATCAGACGAACCTAGTCGCCCAAAACCAACGAAGCACCCAACCTGAATCGCCTAACACGATGGACAAACTCGCCTCCCCCTCTCCCCTGGTGACCTAGGTCGCCGACCCCGACGAACCAAGTTGCCCATAACCACCAAAGCACCCAACCCGAGTCGCCTAACACGAGGGACAACCTCGCCTACTCCCCTCTCCCCTGGTGGCCTAGGTTGCCTCACCAGACGAACCAAGTCGCACAAAACCAACGAAGCACCCAACCCGAATCGCCTAACACGATGGACAAACTCGCCTACCCCACTCTCCCCTGGTGACCTAGGTTGCCTCACCAGACGAACCAAGTCACACAAAACCAACGAAGCACCCAACCTGAATCGCGTAACACGAGGGACAAACTCGCCAACCCCCTCTCCCCTGGTGACCTAGGTCGCCTCACCAGACGAACCAAGTCGCACAAAACCAACGAAGCACCCAACCCGAATCGCCTAACACGAGGGACAAACTCTCCTACCCCCCTCTCCACTGGTGACCTAGTTCGCCGACCCGGATGAACCAAGTCGCAAAAAACCAATGAAGCACCCAACCCGAATCGCCTAACATGAGGGACAAACTCGCCTACCCCCCTCCCCTGGTGACCTAGGCCGCCGACCCCGATGAACCAAGTCGCACAAAACCAATGAACGACCCAACCCGAATCGCCTAACACAATGGACCAACTCGCCTACCCCTTCTACCCTGGTGACCTAGGTCGCCGACCCCGACGAACCAAATCGCACAAAACCAACGAAGCACCCAACCCGAATCACCTAACACGAGGGAGCTCACTGAGATCAAGGCTGGCCATCTGCACATTTTTAGAAGATTAAATGGGGATAGAAATTAATACATAAGCGTCATAATGTGAACGAGACAGTAGTATTTTTTCTCTTCTTTTTCTATTATGCAAGCGAACTCAACGAGCAGGGGACATTTTTTCACAATCACTGCTAGGTTCACATACCTGGGTCTCTTTTGTGTTTTTCTAAGCAATTATACTTTTAACTTTTTTAGCTCATCTCTTTTTTGATTTTCTAGGAAACTGGACCTTTTGTTCCTACTTTTGACCCTACTGATTATTGCCCAGTTTGTAAGAAACTGTACATTTTATAAGCAACTACAATAGCTTATTGCCCAGTTTTATCATACACAGATTATTAACATTTTTTCATACAACCATCAGGCAAGATTCTACACATTTAATTACTTTCCTTTTTTTTGCAGAAGAAAGGTGCAAGACAATAGTCAAGAAACAATTCAAGAGCCAGCAACTTTATCTAGCATCATGGTTGTACAGGAGGCAAGAACAGGGAGATCAGATTTGGGGCAAAGATTCAAGTCAGGCTTGCAACATTTTTTGGCTACATGGAGGCAAATCTGCAAGTAGTATAGCAATGGGGGGTAGGTACATCTGAGGAGTTCAACTAGCTATAGTAGAACTAAAAAGAATCTCATGGTCAAAAAAATTCCAACGACCCTGTTACCTTTCTGGCAGTTTGCCCAGTTCTGGCAATTTTTTTGCCCACATTTTCTTCAGATTGTTGCCTGATCAGCACAAAGAGTTGCAGAGAAAGATTGTTGACTGATCAGCACAAAGAGTTGCAGAGAAGGTTGTGTTCTTCACGATTTTTCCCATGATCTTTTTTCTACTGTGTTTTTGCTGTGGGAGGAGCCCCCGCTGCTAGGACAGGGGGTGGGTGGGGAGATCACGTAAGGGAGGGGAGATGTTTCTTTTTTCGTTTGTTTCCATGGGGAGACGTGGGCACATGAGGGGGATGGCAACTTCCTTTTTTGGCGCATGAGGGGATCGACGGGGGAAAACTTTCCAAAATTGCCGGCCGCGAGGTCGTTCCGCGTAGCGCGCGGGCGCTGTGTAGCAGCGTCCTTCTTTTTTTGCTGCGGCGAGTGGTTTACGCTTTTTTTTCGAGGGCACGAGGCTAAATGGGCTGGATAGATGGCCCGGTTAACCAGAAACCTCTGGTTTTTCTACCGGAGTAGCGGTTCAATGGACAGCCGGCCCAAGTCGCGGTAGTCTCGCCTGAAACGAAGATCCAAGGGCAGATAACGACCCAAAAACAAGATCCAACGGACCAGGAGGTTGGAAGCGTGAGAGGGCAAGGAAGAGGCTCGGTTATACTATCCTTAATTAAGACATGTCATTAACACCACAATATGGTACTATCTTGTACTTTGCATTGTTGTTAGGGTCATAAAAACTGCCTCATGCCCTTCCCTTCCTCTGTCTCCTCAACTAAACAAATTAGTGCTAATACAAGAAAACATTAATCATCGAGGAAGACGATTTTAGAGTATCTCTTTTTGATCAACCTTGTGCCATTTTTTTTATCATCGACTTGCAGAGAAGTGTGTTGCACTTGCGGAATAGCTATAAAGAAATGATTACTATATCACCCACCTCTACCTGTGTGCAAAATGCTTTTCTTCCATGGGAAAGTAGTGGTTAGACCCCACCTCGGTGCATCCACGCAAGAAAACATAGCAGAACATTTCCAAAAAATCTGAAACTTTGTGGAAACGATCATCAACAAATGTTAGAAAATCTTGCCAAGTTTGGTGATCAAATGACATCCGAGGAGATCTGTACAAAAGAAAACTACAAATTTTGGTCAAATAGTGCACGTACATTTTGAGTAATTTTGTCTTTTTTGTATAGAGCTTCTCGGATGTCATTTGACCATGAAAATTTGCAAGCCTCTCTAACATTTGTTTATAATCATTACACAAAGTTTTATAGTTTTTCAAAATGTTTTGATATGTTTTCTTGCGTGTGCATCAAGGGCGGGTGTAGACCTATGGTTTTTCTACCCCCACCCTTGGTGCACCCACGGTGCACCCACGCAAGAAAACATATCAAAACATTTTCATCCTTCTGTCAAGTGAACAAGGTCCTCTTCTCATATGTACTACTCCCTCCGTCCCAAAGTAAGTGACTCAACTTTGTACTAATTTTAGTATGAAGTTAGTACAAACTTGAGTCACTTATTTTGTGACGGGGGGAGTACTTTGTGTCCACCAAAATAGCTCGACTGACAGTCTCAATGTTTTAGTGTCTTGGTAGCACTAGCTTATTTCATCAAATATGTGGTAGTCACCTGATATTTCAACAGGAGGGTGTTGGTAGCACTAGCTAATTACTTTAAACAGGTGGTAGTCACATAATCTCATCAAAGTAAGAGTGGAACAAGAACAAGAAAGAAGTTAAAGCATGTGGGAATAGGAGCCATCAAGAGTATTTGTGAAACGGAATATCCAAGTATTGCAGTAGGCTGACCAGCTTGATCTTGATGAGTACAAGACAGAAGAGCTTTCATTCTCTTTTCGAGATATTTATTGGAGTTCATCTCAGCTAGCCGGTCCAACATTCTTACCGGATGGAGAATTACCACACCATTTCTAGCCAACTATTGCCCGGGGCAACAGATACCAAGATAAGTCATGCTCTAGTTTAACCTCTAGGTTCAGATAGTTATCTTAGATTTTTCTCAAAAACAACTATATACCTGAGTTTTTCTACTTCAGTATTTTTTTCAACAAATGGTGGATTTTATTGACTCAAAATGGAGCATCAGGTTGGTACAAACACAATAAGCACACACCTTACCTATGCATAGCTAGAATGCACACAACCACCAGCACCAACACATACATACAAATAAGAACACCGCCAGGTAGCAAAGTGATACAAGACCAAAGCTATGTGAAAGCAAGGAAAAAAACGAAGTAATCAAATCGACGATCAAGAAACTATAGCAATGACCATATCTACACCACCCATCTCTTGACACCACAAGGACAACAAAGTTCTTCAACTGCAACGTCATCAGAAAGGGAGCCATGCTCAAGCATCATCGTCATTGGATCCAACCACCAAAGATAAGATTCTAGGTTTTCACCTTGAAGAACCAGTTTGAGCAAATTCGGACAATGCTTTGAATAAGGTAACGACACAATAACATCGCCATTGCCAGGTATAACTAACTAAGGTCATACCTAGGTTTTCACCCCGGAGTTAGGGACCTAGGGGCCGACATGGACGGATCTGGAGAACATGAGGCATATATGACCAGTGGCCAAGAAGCAAGGTGACGCAGCCCGTCTGGCCGCAACACAAACGACATCGGCTCCATCATCCCGTCATCAACATCAGCAGTGATGACACATCAGTAGATTGAGCCGGATGGCGCCACCTCGATGGGAAGGGCTCGTGACCCGATCTGCCACAGATCCGAAGCAAGGGGCCGCCACCCCACCGCTGGAGGGTGAGCTCCATGGAGGCCAAGGAGCATGGGACAACACATAGAGGGGGGAGGTGGAGACGAACGGAGTAGAGGAGGCCAGTAGAGCGCCGCAGAGGAGCCCCACCGCCATTGTCGGCTGCGTGACCTCTGCCCCCGCCGTTCTCGGGGGGGGTGGGTGCGC
>NW_024110898.1:0-14605 GCF_003073215.2 Triticum urartu
AGAGCCCAAGGGAAAGAAGAGTGTCCAACACAATACCGACTTTAAGAAGAAGGGTAAGAAGACCTTTAAGAAGAACAAGAAGGATGAGGGCTGCTTTACTTGTGGTTCGATTGAACATTGGGCCAACAAGTGTCCAAACAAGTACAAGAAGTCAGGACAGGACTCCAAGTCCGTCAACATGATTGTGGACAACAATGAGAATGGTGCACCTGAGTCACAGGCCACGAGTCCGTATTGATGGGGAATGGCGCGAGTGCTTCTGTTCATGGTGTTGGCACGGTCGATCTGAAGTTTACTTCGGGAAGGATCGTGCAGCTGAAGAACGTGCAGTATGTCCCCGCCATCAAGAAGAATCTCGTTAGTGGCTCCCTTCTATGTAGAGAAGGGTTTAAGTTGGTTTTGGAGTCTAATAAATTAGTTGTTATGAAATATGGACTCTTTGTTGGAAAAGGTTACGAAAGCGGAGGGATGTTCCGCCTTTCCCTCGCAGATTTTTGTAATAAAGTCGTGAACCATATTCATTCGAATGTTAATGAATCTGAGGTTTGGCATTCACGTCTTTGTCACATTAGTTTCGGTGTTATGACGGGGCTAGCCAAGTTGGATTTAATCCTGAGTTTCACCTTAGCCAAAGGTTCTAAGTGCCTTTCATGTGTGCAAGCTAAGCAACCTCGCAAGCCTCACAAGGCCACGGAGGAGACACATTTGGCACCATTAGAACTCATACATTCTAATCTTTGTGAGATGAATTGTGTGTTGACTAAAGGTGGAAAGAAATACTTCATGACATTGATAGATGACTCCACTAGATATTGCTATGTGTATCTATTAAACACTAAAGATGAGGCTCTACACTACTTTAAAATTTATAAGGCAAAAGTTGAGAATCAACCTGAAAAGAAAATTAAACGAGTCCGGTTAGATCGTGGTGGAGAGTACTTCTCGAGTGAGTTTGATTCTTTCTGTGCGGAACACAACATTATTCATGAGAGGACGCCTCCCTATTCACCCAAGTCAAACGGGGTTGCCGAGCGGAAAAACCGTACTCTAACTGATTTGGTTAACGCCATGTTAGATACATCAGGTTTATCCAAGGCATGGTGGGGGGAGGCTATATTGACGGCATGCCATGTCCTGAATAAAGTTCCGACAAAGGATAATGAGATCACTCCCTATGAGAAATGGGTAAAGAGAAGGACAACACTCTCGTACTTGCGTACTTGGGGCTGTTTGCGAAAGTCAATGTGCCGATCCTCAAAAAGCGTAAGCTTGGACCAAAGACTGTGGACTGCGTTAATTTGGGCTACGCTAAGAACAGTGTTGGCTATAGATTTCTAGTACTAAAATCTGAGGTACCTGACCAGAAGGTCGGTACAATTATGGAGTCCAAGGATGCTACATTCTTCGAGGATATTTTTCCTATGAGAGATATGCAAAGCACTTCTAGACAGGAATCTAAGGAGACTCCTGAACCTGCCATCCCTATGGAATATTATGAACAAACACATGATAAAAATCCTGAGGAGGATGACGAGGAAACCCTTGGTAGGGGCAAGAGACAAAGGACTACAAAGACCTTTGGTGATGATTTCTTCATGTACCTCGTGGATGATACTCCTACTTCTATTTCAGAAGCGTATGCCTCTCCAGAAGCTGACTACTGGAAGGATGCGGTCTGTAGCGAGATGGATTCCATCATGGCTAACGGGACATGGGAGATCACTGAGTGTCTCTATGGTTGCAAACCATTGGGATGTAAGTGGGTGTTCAAAAAGAAGCTTAGGTCCGATGGTACGATTGAAAAGTACAAGGCTAGGCTTATGGCCAAGGGTTATGACCAGAAAGAAGAGGAAGATTTCTTCGATACTTATTCACCTGTGGCTAGACTGACCACCATTAGAGTATTACTCTCGTTGGCGGCCTCGCATGGTCTTCTCGTCCACCAGATGGATGTTAAGACGGCTTTTCTGAATGGAGAGCTAAATGAGGAAATCTATATGCAACAGCCAGATGGCTTTGTGATAGATGGTCAGGAAAGGTGTGTAGGTTGCTGAAATCATTATATGGCCTGAAGCAAGCACCTAAGCAATGGCATGATAAGTTTAATACAACTCTGACATCTGTTGGTTTCGTTGTTAATGAGGCTGACAAATGTGTATACTATCGCCATGGTGGGGGCGAAGGAATTATTGTGCTTGTATGTTGATGACATACTGATATTCGGAACCAACCTCAAAGTCATTGAGGAGGTCAAGTTGTTTCTGTCTCCGAACTTTGAGATGAAAGACCTTGGTGTGGCTAATGTTATCTTGAACATCAAGCTACTGAGAGATAATGAGGGTTGGATTACCCTTCTGCAATCCCACTATGTTGAGAAGGTGTTGAGTCGTTTTGGATATTCGGACTGCACACCATCTCAAACACCATATGATACTAGTGTGTTGATTCGAAAGTCCAAAGGCACGGCTATAGATCAATTGAGACACTCTCAAATCATTGGTTCACTGATGTACCTAGCGAGCGCAACGAGGCCTGACATCGCGTTTGCTGTGAGCAAACTGAGCCGGTTTGTTTCCAAACCGGGTGATGTACATTGGCATGCTGTTGAAAGAGTTATGCGCTATCTGAAAGGTACTATGAACTATGGACTTCACTATACCGGATACCCATCGGGACTTGAAAGGTATAGTGATGCAAATTGGATCTCTGATGCTGATGAGATGAAGGCCACAACTGGGTATATGTTTACTCTTGGAGGTGGCGATGTTTCCTGGAAGTCTTGCAAGCAAACTATCTTAACGAGATCGACTATGGAAGCAGAATTAACAGCATTAGACATATCTGGTGTCGAAGCAGGATGGCTTCGAGATCTTTTGATGGACTTGCCATTGGTTGATAAACCGGTTCCGGCTATCCTTATGAACTGCGATAATCAGACTGTCATCACCAAGGTGAAAAGTTCAAAGGACAACATGAAGTCCAACAAACACATAAGAATGAGATTAAAGGCTGTCAGCAAATTAAGAAACTCCGGAGTGATAGTGTTGGAGTATGTCCATACGACTAAGAATCTGGCAGATCCCTTTACGAAAGGGCTATCACGTGTAGTGATAGATAATGCATCGAGGGAGATGGGTATGAGACCCACATAAGTTGCCATGGTAGTAACCCAACCTATGTGATCGGAGATCCCGTGAATTAGGACCTGGGAAAACAAGCCAGTGGTGAACTGAGGAGAGTAACTATACTAACCCACTCTGTTGGAGATGCAATACTCTCGACACTTTACGGTAGGATGACTACTGTCTTAATGTGTTCCGAAGCTTATATAAGCAAGATGCTATCCTACAGAGCGATCTTTGGAGGAACACACCTATATGAGCCCGACTGCTAGTCACAGTCTATGAGATTGGGGTGATCTCTAGTAAGCTCATGAATAGGCCAGGAGTGTGACCTATATGCTCCACCCGAGGGGTCAGCCTTCGGCAGCCTAGTACTAGTAAGACATGTGGTGAAACTTCTTTACGTCAAACTAACAATTCAAGGCATAATCCATTGTTCAGTTGTGAAGGAGTGTAACTACTTGCTCTAGGTGAAGCTCAACCTTAACAGGTCTTCATTGAAACACTGGTATATCGAAACAGTAATTGGAACAGAGGACACAATGGGCCCTCGAGATCTGGTGGGGGATTGCTGAAATTTGAGATGGGCTCTAGGCCCATATAGCAATTTCTGAAAAATCTCTAAGGGCCCATGTGGGTTATATGGCACTAGGTGTAGTGGGAAGTTTAGTCCCACCCCAGAAGTGGAAGAGGACTTGGACCTCCTTATAAGGGTTTCTCTTCTGCATGCTATTGGAGCTTGAGAAGAGAAGAGGCCCTCGCGCACTCCCCCTCCGCCGCCCGCCTCGCCACGCCATGCCTCGTCACGACGCGCCGCGGGTTGCGGGATTGAGCCGAACCGAGCTCACACCTACGCGCGCACGCCCACCGTCGTTCCCCTGCTGCTGCTGCCGCTAGTGACTCCATCCCGTCCGCCGCGTACACGGTCGACGGGAGAGCAGGTCTCCGAAACCACGCCCTTCTGGTTCCTGTACGGGGTGAGGGGCAAATAGGTTTTTGGGCAGCGATTACACGACTGCTCGCTTCCGATCGTCTACTTCCTCTACGTCCGCGTCGCCTTCATCACCACCATGTCCACCGACGCCGAACGTGTCGCCGCTGAGAAAGCTGAAGCCGACAAGAAGGCCGCCGAGGATGCCGCTGCTGCCACCAAAGCCGCGGCCTCTGCATGGCCTACGGGAGGGTATAACTCGTTTATCCCGCTCCAACTGTTTTCTGTTTTAGCCATGCTAGCGTTATACGTAGATCTTTCTGCAATTAGTGTAGTATGTGCTAGCTTGACTGAATATCAGTATGTGTTTACTTGTGTCAATGCCATGCTAGTGATTTACTCATGGATTAATTTAATCGAGAAATTGCCTATTTACTCAACAATTACGCATCTGTGCGACTATTTTTGCGGAGCAAATAAAAGCTAGAATTATGTGACAGACATGTACAGATACATTTCACATGCTCTTGGCTTCTTCTTTCTTATGTATATGCCAAGACGAGATTTGATCCTGACTGAATGGAAAAAAGATCACAAGCCAAAATGACTTAACTCATCAGAAGATACAGGACTGAGAACGTGATATAGGGATGAAGAAGAAAAGTTATTTATTTGGTTTCTGCATAACATTTAGTACATCCTCTCATCAGCTAATGTGCTTGCATATCTCCATCGCCCTTGGTGCTGAAACAATTCTCAAGTGTTAGCAACAACCAAAAGAAAAATTGCCCCAAAATTAACTGAACATCTAGTCTAGAGAGAAACATTCCATCCACATCTTAAACTTAAGAGATCTACTGACCAAGGCTTAATGCCTTTTGATCCTTTCATTATTAAAAACAGAAGGTGATTTTAGACAATATAAGTGTTGGTTGCTGCTGAGTAATATCCATCTTTTTAAGATGCACACTCCAATGTGTTGGATTATGCTTACTGGGTATCGAGCTAGAACAACGCGAGCTAAGCATGAACCAACCAAAAATAGCCAGCTGAGAAGATGCCAAGATCATGAGCTAGCTGTGTGTATATATATGGTAGACTGATATGATACCTGCACGAGCTAGCTGAGTGATCTCTGCCTCTCCTGAGCATGATAGATACTAAAGATGATACATGAATCATATGTATAGGCGGTAGCTGATGTTGACGGTGGTGCGTCTAGAGACGATGCACAATGAGAGAGAGGTGGCGCTTTGCCTTGCACCTGAAATAGAATGCGCAGACTTAGTGACTTCCACAAATCAAAGTGATAGAATAAAGAGCTAGATGTACATGTGTCATTTTACAATCAGGTGTTTGGTCAGTTTAACGTTGGTATATTGAGTCACACAGCTTCATTCGTTTGATCAACTGCTAGTGGTGTTTGACTTGCATTTAAGATGATAGTAAAAAAAGGTGGAGTTTTGCAGATTAAAATTCATTCTGCTCTTTAAATTCACTAGTTTCGGCAATGCACTCCAATTTTAAGCGCAACTTTGATACAACATAGTAACTGATGGAATGCATATAACAGAGCAAAACATAAAATTCATTTATGTTTTTCTTTCTTTACTTTGACTGACTGAGCGCATACTTTTTTTTTTTATGTTCCAGTTGACAAAGAACATGTATCTTCTAGAAATGTTGACAATTCTTGAATTCTCTGATAGGTTAAGATTGTCCTGCGTGTATTATTTCCCCAGGCCTAGAAGAGCTCTCCCCTAGTAATGCATGACCTTATGATATATATGTTTTAACACTGAAAACGAATTTTGATGAGGGAAAGATAGAGGGAGGGAGAGAGGAACCTGGGATCCTCTAACCAAGCATTCGAGCTGCCTGTCAACACGAGGATGACAATGACAACGTGAGGGACGTGTATGGCGGCATTGTTGGAGACATCTCGATGGTAGACTGATACAATACCGAGAATGGTTACCTTAATTTTCCATCTCCTAATCCAAATAAAATAGACGAGACAAAAGACATGGAATGCAACTGACGGAAGTACATAGTACGCTATCCAAAGCAGTTTGTGACCTGCAAAAAAGAAAGGGCACGTCACTTGATTTAATAAACTATATATCAGTGATGATTTTTGTCTTCTTGGAATAACCCGATCTTTACATATTTGTCTGCCCAGTGGCATTAATGCTTTACCATGCAATATGTTTGTTACCTGAGAAGAGATACAGCTAAATTACAATTCTGATGCTGCTACACAAAGACGAACAATTTCTACTCCATGTTGTGTGTCTGATAGCATGCTTTAAGCTGCAACCATCGGATAGCAAATGAGCATATGCCGCACAAGCTTACTTTTTCATACATGCAAATTGACATTCACTTCTGCAGTGGGTCAGGAGCTTGCATACGAGGCATATCAATAAACCTAACTGTTGCCTAAAAGAAGAATGGAAATCTGATCACATATGCAAACAATGAGTCAATGCTGAAACTCAGGGCAAAGAAGTAATCTAAATACAACCACTGTGAGGCAGACAATAAATTGATAAGCATACTCTGGCTCTTTCAGTAAAGTGCTTTTGGTTCGGCAGTTTATACATGTTGTTAAGCGGTTCCCTGTCACACTTTAACCTGTGCTGGAAATTTGACTTCCATTATATATTCAATTAACAGTGAAGAACTGGATACTCAAGAATATCCAATCACAATTCCATAAATGCAAAAATTGCAGCCATATGTGAACTCTATCAAAGATTGACATTAGAAATCTATGCCTCTCTGTTAAGAATATCTAATCACCACTCCATAGTTGCAATCCCCATATTCTGTTTCCTTCCTTGCATTGAGAAAAATTACCAGAACAAGCTAATCTCACCGTCCAAATAACCAATTTGAACGATAGATAGCATGTGATTCCTTTAGCTTTGTCAATTCAGAACATAGTCCCACTAAACATCTATTGGCTCCAGCGTTTTCCATTCTTCCTCACCAGAACATGAACAAGAAAGCACAAGCATCAATGCTCACAAATCTGGACATTATCTCATAGTTTTAAATAGCCGGCTATAGCTCCGCTATAGCCCGCTATAGCCTTTTCAGCAGGGTGCCGCTAAATGATCGCCTTCATAAATAGCCCGCTTTAGCCCGCTATAGCTGATTTGGAGAATCGGCGCTATTTTCAATAGCCCGCTATTTAAAACATTGATCTATAGTCCAAGTATCTATGGCCAAATTCGATCCATACCAGAGGAGAGTGAAGGGAAGGGTTGTTCCAGAGAGATGTAGGGATGGCTGCCAGGGAGCGCCAGAAGCTTGGCAGCGGCCTGGTCGATTGCTTGCAGGTAGCACCAGAGAAGACGTCGCCGTGACCGTGCTTGCTAGGAAGGCGGCAACCAGGAAATAAGGCAGCACGGGCAACCAAGGGCTCTCATGAACAGATCGGCGAACAGCCGCCTCGCACGACCTCCACCCCCGCCGCGCGAACAGCCCAGCCGATGCGAGGAAGATGGGCCTGGCGCTCCTACCAGCAATGGCTACGACGAGCCTGCTACTGCTCTCCCACTGCTCCGGCCAACCTGGCCCTGGGCTGACGACAAGCAACATCCGTCAGCCCGCCTGGGCGTCTCCAGGGAAGAAGGACCGTCCGTGAGCGACGGGGAAATACTCATCCGGGTGGGGCTCCTCTTCCCGCTGCTTCATCGTGATGAGGGCTCCACCTTGCGTGGCTGCTCCTCCTACGGTCATCCCTCTCAGGTGGGCAATGCCAGAGGAGCGAGAGAGTCAGGGTGAGAAGAGAGGAGAAGGCTTGACGTGTTTTTAACTTTTCCCCTTTGGCACAGTAAAAGACACGTGGCATAGCCCTTCGAGCGCCCTTGTAGCCACTGTTAATAGGTTTTAGTTATTGTATAAGATGGGTGTATACCCATAAATTTTGTATGCAAATCATATAGTTGTATGAAAGTTACATTATTATATGGTTGTTTTTGCAACAGTGGAACAACGTAAATTCTTGTGCAATCTGTGTGCAATTTATTGTTACCATTTGTTTTCATGTTTTTCTTCATTTTATTTTTTCCTTTAAGATAATGCCAATGCCTAAATTTGTTGTTCCTCGGAATAAACTATGTTTTGTTTTTGTTTTTTCTTCATTTTATTTTATCCTTTTATGGTACCATCGATGCCCTTAATTCATTACACCATAGAATAAATCAGTTTTTTGTTTCCTGATAAGAAAAGTGACTAATTAACATGAAAAAATCATCTATGTTCCTTGCTTGTGCTAATGTTTCTGGCTTCTGATAACATGAAAAAATGGCAGCTATATTTTTCTTCGGGTAACACCACTCCCACGATTCTTTCTTCCTTATGAAGAAACTTGGTTTTATGTGATTTCTCATTTCATCTTTAAGGTAAAACCATTCCTAGAAGGGAATCCGATTGAAAAAAATTGTCTTCTCTGTTTTGTTTTGTCTTTGTTCATTTCTAGATTGAAATATCCCTTTCTAGTTTCGTTCATTTCTTCTTGCACGTTACACGGTTTACCATTGTTTAGTAAAATAATTTGAGTGTACAATTCCTTTCATTGTCAAAATGTCTTTGTTATTTTAGCTTTCATGCAATACTTCCATTCGCAACGAATTTGTATATGGGTCCAACCCATAAACACTTTGCCATCTCACTTTGAACGGGCAAATTAATAGCACTTTACAGCTCTGCCCATATGTAGATGCATGTACATGTACGAGATCTTTTTAGCAAAAACTACTAGATCTCAGAGCTCATTTTTTTCGTGTTGTCCATCCAACCGTTGCTTCTTGGGCCTCGATCTGCTGGGTCGCTAAAATCGATCAAACAATCCATTTTCTGCAATCACATTCATTCTAGTAGAATCAATCAGTCGGTTGTCTTGGATACGAATCCAATGACACATAGAAAAGTGATAGGGACCTAATTACATATGAGTGAACTTGTACATAGATGGCCCCTGATGACCCACAAGTATAGGGGATCTATCTAGTCCATTTGATAAGTAAGAGTGTCGAATCCAACAAGGAGCAGAAGGAAATGATAAGCGTTTTTAGCAAGGTATTCTCTGCAAGCACTAAAATTATAGGTAAAAGATAGTTTTGTGATAAGATAATTTGTAACGAGCAACAAGTAACAAAAATAAATGAAGTGCAGCAAGGTGGCCCAATCCTTTTTGTAGCAAAGGACAAGCCTGGACAAACTCTTATATGAAGGAAAGCGCTCCCGAGGACACATGGGAATTATCATCAAGCTAGTTTTCATCACGTTCATATGATTCGCGTTCGGTACTTTGATAATCTGATATGTGAGTGGACTGGTACTTGGGTGCTGTCCTTACTTAGACAAGCATCCCACTTATGATTAACTCCTATTGCAAGCATCCGCAACTACAAAAGAAGTATTAAGATAAACCTAACCATAGCATGAAACATATGGATCCAAATCAGCCCCTTACGAAGCAACGCATAAACTAGGGTTTAAGCTTCTGTCACTCTAGCAACCCATCATCTACTTATTACTTCTCGATGCCTTCCTCTAGGCCCAAATAATGGTGAAGTGTCATGTAGTCGACGTTCACATAACACCACTAGAGGAGAGACTACATCTCATCAAAATATCGAACAAATACCAAATTCACATGACTACTAATATTAAGACTTCTCCCATGTCCTCAGGAACAAACGTAACTACTCACAAAGCATACTCATGTTCATAATCAGAGGGGTATTAATATGCATATAGGATCTGAACATATGATCTTCCATCAAATAAACTGGCTAGCATCAACTACAAGGAGTAATCAACACTACTAGCAACCTACAGGTACCAATCCCAGACTTAGAGACAAGAATTGGATACAAGGGATGAACTAGGGTTTGAGAGGAGATGGTGCTGGTGAAGATGTTGATGGAGATTGGCCCCGCCCCTCCCGATGAGAGGAGCATTGGTGATGACAATGGTGATGATTTCCCCCTCCAGGAGGGAAGTTTCGCCGGCAGAACAGCTCCGCCAGAGCCCTAGATTGGTTTCGCCAAGGTTCCGCCTCGTGGCGGCGGAGTCTCGTCCCGAAAGCTTGCTTATTATTTTTTCTCAATGAAAGACTCCATATAGTAGAAGATGGGCATCGGAGGGCCACCAGGGGGCCCATGAGGCAGGGGGCGCGCCCAGGGGGTAGGGCGCGCCCCCCACCCTCGTGGCCAGGGTGTGGGCCCCCTGTGGAACTTCTTGCGCTCAGTATTTTTTATATATTCTAAAAATAGCTTTCGTGAAGTTTCAGGACTTTTGGAGCTGTGCGGAATAGGTCTCTAATATTTGCTCCTTTTCTAGCCTAGAATCCCAGCTGCCGGCATTCTCCCTCTTTATGTAAACCTTGTAAAATAAGAGAGAATAGCAATAAGTATTGTGACATAATGTGTAGTAACAGCCCATAATGCAATAAATATCGATATAAAAGCATGATGCAAAATGGACGTATCAACTCCCCCAAGCTTAGACCTCGCTTGTCCTCAAGTGAAAGCCAAAATCGAAAAATATGTCCACATGTTTAGAGATAGAGGTGTCGATAAAAATAAAATACGGACATCAAGGCATCATGATCATTCTTAGAACAACAACTTATATAACTATTTTCATATGATCTCTTATGCTAAAGTAACAATTCAATCACAATTTCAAGTATGAATCATAAACTTCACTGAAAACTAACAAACTGTAGTCTCAGTCATTGAAGCAATTGCAATCTATCATAACATAGGAAAAGAGTCAATATAAGAGATTTTCAGCAAGTCCACATACTCAACTATCATATAGTCTTTCACAATTGCTAACACTCACGCAATACTTATGGGTATGGAGTTTTAATCGAACACAGAGAAAGATAGGGGCTTATAGTTTTGCCTCCCAACGTTTTACCTCAAGGGTAATGTCAACAATAATAGTTCATGAAAACTCACATCCAATTAGCCATATATACCAGGATCTTTCCAACATATTGTTCTTGCCAAAAGATAAAATGTAAAAAGGAAAGGTGAAGATCACCATGACTCGTATGTAAGGTGGGAGATTGTGACGCCCTCGATTCAATCGTACGCTAATCATACACGCAAATGTGTACGATCAAGATCAAGGACTCCCGAAAGATATCACAACACAACTATAGACACAAATTAAAATAATACAAGCTTTATATTAGAAGCCAGGGGCCTCGAGGGCTCGAATACATTAGCAGCCGAGATCGTTTTTAGCAGACAAGTTAGTATTCAGGTGTCAAAGAACGGCAAGGCAATAGGCACAAAGGATTCTTGGAACAAAAGAGAGAGTTTCGAGGTATCTTGTAATACAATACCAACGGGGAATGATTGTATGAATGGAAAGTGTATGTGGTAATCCATAGGGTTTTACCCTTGGAAGGGAATTGCAATAGCGATGGCACAAAGTCTCGAGAGAACATCGAAGGGTATCTTCGAAATCCTTCGATGCATCAAGCAATCATCTGGAGTGAGGGTCTCTCCGGGAGGAAGTGGGTATGAGAACCTAATCTCAGAGTTAGTAAAATGTTTAACCCGAATGGACGAGAGATCAGAGTCCCAGAGTATAGACGAGGAATAAAAGATCCTAATACCACCCAATGGCGACGTGGGACCGTAAGCCACACAGCCAAGTTAGTAAAACAATTTTCGGTTTCTAGACTCAACTTTGGCCAAGGAGTTGGAAAGGGGAATCCTACAGGCAGTCGGCTCTGATACCAACTTGTGATGCCCCCGTTTCGTACACTAATCATACACGCAAATGTGTACGATCAAAATCAAGGACTCGCGGGAAGATATCACAACACAACTCTAGACACAAATTGAAAATAATACAAGCTTTATATTACAAGCCAGGGGCCTCGAGGGCTCGAATACATAAGCTCGAATACACAAGAGTCAGCGGAAGCAACAATATCTGAGTATAGACATGAGTTAAACAAGTTTGCCTTAAGAAGGGTAGCACAAAAACAACATCGATCGAAAAGGCAAGGCCACCTGCCTGGGAGCCTCCTAACTACTCCAATTCATCAGCGGTCGTCACGTAGTAGTTGGCACCCTCGGGGTAGCAGTAGTCATCGGTGGTGTCGTCTGGCTCCTAGGATCCGTCATCTGGTCGCAACAATCGGGTATGGGGGAAAATAGGTAGCAAAACAGCTGTGAGTACTCATCCAAAGTACTCACAAGACTTACATCAGATCTAAACTAAGTATGCATCTGTATCAAAGGAATGGGTTGTATATGTGGACTAAACTGCAGAATGTCAGAAGAGAAGGGGAAATCCTAGCCTATCGAAGACTGGCATCTTCAAGCATCTTCAAGCATCTTGCAGCATATAGAAGAGTACAGATCAACATAATATAATGTAATAGTGTTATCAACCTCGGCCAGAGATCCTTTCTCGACTCCCAGCGAAAAAGCAATCCCAGAGCCATACTATCCATTTCTCATCACAATCAATTTCTCATCACCATCCATTTCTCATATCCATTCCTCATCTCAAGTATCCAGTTCTAGTTGTATCGATTGGGATACAACTCCAAGTGTCCGTTACCGTAGGACAGGCTATCGATAGATGGTTTGTTCCCTGCAGGGGTGCACCAACTTACCCACCACGCCTGATTAACTCCGGTCGGACACGCTTTCCTGGGTCATGCCCGGCCTCGGCCAAACAATACGCCGCAACCCGACCTAGGCTTAATACAGAGGTCAGCACGGCGGACTAAGCCTATGCCCCCAGGGGTCATGGGCCATCTCCCCGGGAACTCCTGCATGTTGCGTACGCGGCCGGTGAGCAGACCTAGCAACCTCCTTCAAAAAGGCAGGTGCTTACCAGTCCAACCCGACGCGCGCCGCTCAGTCGCTGACGTCTATTAAGCTTCGGCTGATGCATACGGCGCAGAACGCCCATACAATGCCCACGTGATGGTTAGTGCTATCAGGCCAGAGGCCCCTCAGATCAAATATCCAAATTGTAGTGGATTAGGAGCACGCGGTAACGAGCAAAGACTCACGATCGATGTGACCCCGTCGTCCCGTCTCGAGTACTCGCGGCAAGGGCTAAGAATGCCCGACCACGCCTCGTAATTATCTCGCAGGCACCCTCCAGGTCAACCCGACTCCACATCACTCACAATTAAGCTCGCGCGGGTACCCCTCTGGGCCGACCCGTCTTTAGTAACATGGTTCAGTGTAAAGTCATAGTAACTGTGTGTCTAACACCAAGGGGAAAACCCGAGGAATCACCCCCGGTGAACTCCACTCGATGTTATCATCAAGGTGAACGTAAGAGGATCCACCCTCGAGGTTCACACTTGAGGGGTTGCACGACAGAGCCGTAACGGAAGTGGTTAAGATGGAAATCACCCTCGATGACCTCAACCGTATAGCTACACTACAGAGATCTCATCAGGAGTGATGTAAGAGGTTCCACCCTCAGCACTCGATGGTAACTCTGCAGAGTCATACAACTAGGGGGGTGATGTGCGGTGTCGGGGCCTGGACATCAATCACGTTGATCGAGTCATTGAACATAAAGCGAGGCAACTGGGACAAGGTGGGGTCACTGATGGATCTCTAACCAACCTATACTAAGCAGTTTAGGATAAGCAGGTAAGGTATGAAAGCAGGTAATAACAACAGGCTATGCATCAGAGTAGGATCCTACAGAAAGCAGTAGCAGTTCTAATGCAAGCATGAGAGGGAAAAAATAGGTGATATCGGAATGCTCAAGGGGGGTTTGCTTGCCTGGTTGCTCTGGCAAGGAGGGGTCGTCGTCGACGTAGTTGATCACAGGGGCAACATCGGTCTCGGGGTCTACCGGAGAGAAGAGGGGGAACAAATAGTAAATACAGAGCAAACAATGCATCACAAGGCATAACATGACGACGGGCAGAGCTAGGGTTGCCCTAACACCATATGACTACACAATAAGGGTGAGGGGGGAAAACAGCCGGGAATGTTTTCCCGGTTCCGGACCTATGTCAGACAGATGACCGGAGGGGGGAATGTTGCATGTTCGCTAAGCTAGGGATGTGTGGCGGGCGAATGGATCGCGTATTCGGATTCGTCTCGTTGTTCTGAGCAACTTTCATATAGAAAACTTTTTCATCCGAGCTACGGATAATTTTCTATGATTTTAATATTTTGAAATTATTATTAACTAAAAAGATAATACTGCATCAGCATGATGTCATAATGACGTCAGCGGTCAACTCTGACCGCTGACCAGTCAAACAGGGCAGTGGGGCCCACCTGCCATAGACTCAACTAATTGAACAGGTTTAATTAGACTAATCTACTCCATTAGGCTAATTAAGCATGATTAATCAAGTTATAATTACCCAACTAATTAATTAATTAACCAATTAATTGTTTTTATATTAAAAACCTTTTTAATAAAAGAGGGCGCGTGGGGCCCGCTGGCAGTGGCATAAGGCCACCCCAGCGGAGCGGGTTAACGGGCGGAGGGCATGGGCGTGGGCGCCCTGGGC
>NW_024110899.1:0-10941 GCF_003073215.2 Triticum urartu
GATGTGCAGCCAACTCTTCAGAAACCCATTGGATCCTTGGCGAGCACACACTTCTCTAAATGCCCATCTTTTAACATGGTGATCTGCTCAACATTGCAAGCCGACCTGCAATCACAAAAGCAAAGCATCAGCATTAGAATAGGAGGAGGAAGTAACTAAATCAGAGGAGACCCAAACTTTAAATCCTAATACAATGGCACACGCACACACGCGCGCGCACGCACACACACACAGACACACACACATGTCCACACACATACACATCTTTGTCATGAACAGGATATGGGAAAATCTGATATATTACTAAAGAGTGGCAAAGGATAACCATCTACATTTAAGTGTTGCTTGTTAATTAGGCAATTTAAGAATCAGCCTCCATAAGGCAATAAGTGCCACTGAGCTACAAAAAGAACAATATTTTCCTCTTTATTAAACCAGAGAAATGATGGACCAGTTGGCTGGAGATGAAAAGAAGCACGCCAACACTTCTATGTTACAGAACTGAACGCAGAATGCAGACATTTATTCAATAATTACAGAATCAAGGATACATTGGATTTGAGGCCACAAAACAAGCCTGAAATAAACATGAAATAAAGACATAATAAACCATAGCATATCTCAACACGGGTATAACCCGCAAGACTCTGGGCATGCTTGTCACATGAGAGCAAATAAAACGACATTTTTCTGTCACAACTCCTATTTGTTAGCACCTCAAATACCAAATAAATCACAGCCAAGAAAGAAATCATTAAGTAGCTAGAGAATATACAGAACCCTCTAATAGGACAAAATTAGTGTAATCAGCAAGGTACTACCACTCTCTCCAATATGAAAGAAGAATAAATAAATCATATATGTGCACTGCCCTAGTTCTATTCTCAAGAAATGTTAGTACACATTTTAGTGTAAAAGGAAGGGAAAACTAAATATAGGCTTAAGAAATACTATTATCTTATTATCATCACTTCTGTCCCATTCTTCAGATGATTTAAAGTCAATAGGTGCTTCAGCAGTATGCACACAACAGGACCAATTCGGCCATTATAGCAAGAATCACACACAAAAAGAGAAGTGGAAACTCCCTCAAGCAATCGCCCAAAGTCAGGTTTGGAATCTAATAGGATAAAATCAAGAAACTTCAATCTCAGACTGAAGCAAGAACCAGTATATAGGAATGATTCTTAAAATGGTGATTAATAGAAAGCACTGGCAATACAGAATGATGCCCAGTATATAGGAATATGATTACAAAAAAAGACTGAAGCAAGAACACAGGTAACAAGTGAGGTGCAGATGTGAATGAAGATTCCAAACCTGTGTGACGCCCTTGAACATAGCTTCATATACCACATTAGTATATCAACTTCAAGTCTTCACCATATTTGCCCATCAAGGTTACACGTGCCTACATCACAAGCCAAACAAACCACAAACATGAACATCTAGCTCACAATCGCATACACCTGAACAAATAATGCCTTGCTAACCTTCCAATGAAGTGGTCAACGGCTAGGAGGTGGATCCATGCGGAAGCGACAGCCATCTCGCTCACAAACACTCACCAGCTAAAGTAAAACCCCTACAGTACCAAGAAGTAGAATCATGTCACATCTAAAAACAACAGCTGCAACAATCTGCAAGTAAAACAAAGAATTACACACACTTTGGTAGAAATGCAACATATGTTGTTTGCCTTGAAGTGAAGAAAGTTTAATTTATTAAAATAACAACATGTTTCACTGAGCCCAGAGTAAGAACTATGAATTATATCACATTGTCCAAAACACCACATTTGGTATAGGTAAATTTCAAAACATCATCGCATATAGTATTAATTAGCAATGAACGATTTCTTCATATAATCTGTAAGAAAATGTGAAAAGAGCACATAGATAGAAACAATGAAGTTGAGATGAAGGTACCAAAAAAGGCATACCTAATGTGCGTAGGTAAGTTCCATTGAACCAGAAAGAGTATAACAAGTTCACTGCACGACAGAAAACACATGTGTTACGAATACTTCAATCTCCTTTGTATTGCCATATAAAAAGAGTAACAGTAGTGTGCCCACATAAAGCCAAAGCTAAGATATCTGGAAAAGGCCGAGTTGAGTAGAACAAAATGTGAAACTTGATTGCAGTTAGTATCACAAAGAATGCTTCAAGCGACCATACTTAATTTTGAACTGCTTGTCAAAATTGAGTCAAGCAAACCATGATACCGCCACAACAGATAGGGCGACAACTCAAGCTCTTGTTATACAAAGAAATCAAATAACTGGATTCAATGATCCTTGATGATACATTGCACTTAAATTTCTGCAGAAGTCTGGGAAGGCAACTAAGTTCTGCTATGTATGGTTAGAACAAAGTCGCTCTGAGGAATTTGAATGGCCATATTTATGAATGTTCCCAAGATAAGTTTTTACATCAGTTTATTATGTCGAAAGAGAGGTGGGGCGCTGGCCAGCATCCTCTTCCAGCTCAGTGCAATACCCACAAACAGTGTACCCCTTTAGAAATAATGAACCATTACAAATGCAGCCCCAATAAAAACAGAACCATCTTCTGATAACTAAATGTGCACCTTGGCACACCCTAGTCAGGCCAGTGGAAGGTTGTGGCGATAAAAATACACGTATGAACAAACATTAAATACTGAAGATGACAAAAACAGGGAAAGATAGAACGAACAAACATAGAATGCATTTTTTTTTCATTTCCTAAAACAACCAATCTAAATGAAATATTAAGCAAATCTCTGGAATGAAATTTAGAACCAAGATTTCCTGATATAACAGAAGGTCAAACTTAGGCCTTTTATGAAATAATAACTACATGCAAATATCAAACAGACAATATATCATTACCCTCCTCTATATCTTAAGAAGAAAGAGCAGATTGTATGCTTAAGTTGGAACTGAAACTGTATGCTCAATATTTCTGAAATGGCACACTCAATATGTGCCTAATCATATCTATCAAATGCCTTTGTCAAAGAAACAGGGTAAGTACTAAGTACTCGAACAGAATAGGAAAAAGGCAAGGTATCGTGATGGTACTACTCCATAAAGCAAGTTTCAATACCCTAATATCACTTTCGTAGCGGCGTGGACCAAAAAGGAAGAGGGGCCTCTTCGTCCTCGACACCTCCTCCTGTCTTCTTGCTCAACTCCGACATGCTCAGGAGTTGGGTTCTGTAGCAGCAACGGATCTGGCAGAGGTGTCCACGGGAAAGGGTATCAGCAACATCAAAAATAATAATTACGCATCACGAAGTGGCTTAACTCTGGAGGAGCATGGTATTGGTGGTTGGCGCCATAGAATGATTGTGCAAGTTTTGCAATAAACACACCCATGGGTGACTTATAAACTGCATAACCAACTAACCAAATTGAATCATCCAACCACTCAAAGTTCTTCCAATAAATCACACTAAAATTTATGTTGCCTTATCATCTTGTCAGTCTGAAACTTATATTTTTTTTCATTAGGTGAAATTTTAACATCCTATAATCCTTCACTAAATTGCTCTTCAATAAATACTAAAACTAATTCCATAAAATTCCTAAGCAGTAGAAATACTACTTGTATGTGCTCTGAATAAATGTCAACAACTCCTCTCTCAGGCTCAATCAACTCATATGCATGTTTTTTTCTTCTCATAGTCAGATGAATACTTTCCAAATACAATATTGCCAAATTAATAGCAATCTTGATAATTAGCACACAAATATATGATACAAGATGATAAAAATTAAGAACACAGCTAGTTAAATAAAAAAAGTTTAGGAAAGGCATGAAACAAATGCTCCTGGTTGGCTAGGAAATTAGAAATTGCAAGCTTTTGCTGCAGCTTACAAGTCATGAGCAGAAAATTTAGTTTCCCTTTCCTAATCCGGCCCAATCAATACAAGAAACTGAAGTGTAAGAAAGAGATACGTAATGAGGATTAACTTCACGAAGCGAAACATCTAACAAGACTACAAACAGATGGGATTTGAGTTCACGAGGAGGTTCATGGAATCGAGAAAATCCCATTACCTTCCTGCACTAATCACACCCAACAGCCGGAAATCGCAATTAGACGGTGTGGACAAGGCGCCGTTGACCTTGGCATGGCTGGTTCGTTGCCAATTGGGGAAGAGAAACCAGAGAAGATCACGCGC
Source organism: Triticum urartu (assembly GCF_003073215.2). Lineage (NCBI taxonomy): Eukaryota > Viridiplantae > Streptophyta > Magnoliopsida > Poales > Poaceae > Triticum > Triticum urartu. The sequence continues at coordinate 4,175 of NW_024110899.1, forward strand.
ATGCAGCAAGCCAAGAATTAGTCGATCTGTTACCATTTTTTTCCTTTCTCAGAATCAGTCGATCTGCTACATGGGCTAACCATCAAGTACGTATAGAGGAAACAAGCCATCGGCCGGCCCTGGTCCCTCTGCTCCATACGCTCAACCTCGCCACAATCTGCGCCATCAACAACACCAAGTGGTCAGTGCACGAAGATTAACCAAAGAAATTGAGCAGTGAACCAAAACAAAATTTGCCTGAGAAGGAAAAGGAGAAGAGGACGATGCAAGGCTGCACCTCATGGCCAGCGGGAAGCGGAGCCGCGCGTGGGGGCGAGAGAGGAGACGGAGAGGAGCCGCCTGAATCCACCGGAGCCGCGCCGGCGACGAAGCCGATGCCCAGCCTGAAACCCTTGCCACGGCTCAGGGTCGCGAGCGAGCGCGAGAGGCCGTGCACCGTGGATCTGGCCGAACGAGAGTAAGAGGCGGAGCACCTGCCGTGTGCACGCGAGGACGACAGAGTGGATCCGGCCCGCCGGGGGGAGGGCGTGGGGAGGCGGGGAAGAGAGGAGTTTGGAATGGGAGGGGGCGGCGGCGGCTCCCTCGAGGGAAAAGGAAGAGGGGACGAAGCCGATTGGGGAGGAACCCTATGGGTGTTGCACTTTTATACAACATAGTGAAATTACGAAAATGCCCTCGGCGGGGCACGAGAATTACGCGCGGTGGCACGAGATCTTTACCAGCAGCAGGTTTTTCGATCCGATTTCGATCCGACGCAGTTTTTTCGATCCGACGGCGCAGATCCCTCCACCTATCGATCCAACGGACGAAAACGCATCAAGGGAGAGATCCAACGGCCGAGAGTGCCTGATCGCTGAGGAGCCTCCGGCATCCCTCCGGTTCATATCTCTTGATATATAGGTGATCGAGCCGATGTACCTGCTTCAACTTTAATATTAATAACACCACCATCCAAAGTTCCAAACCCTAATGGCAGGACCGCCGCCGGCATGGGGGGCTGCAGGCGGGAGGGACCTCATAAGTGGACTCCCCGACGACCTGCTCCACGAAATCCTCGGCCGCCTCCTATCCACCACCGCCGCCGCGCGCACCAGCGTCCTCGCCCGTCGCTGGCGCCGCGTCTGGGCGGACCTCCCCGAGCTCGTCCTCGGCGACGACCTGATCGGTCACGATTCCTTGTCCCTCGACGCCGTCGACGGCGCGCTTGCCGCCCACCCCGCCGCCCACGTCCACAGCCTCAAGATCACAGTGCTCTACGACACCCCCGCCCACTGCGTCGCGTCGTGGCTGCGCTTCGCCTCACGGCGCCTCGCGGGCGCGCTCTACCTCCACGTGCGCGCACCTCGTTCACCTTATCAGTGGGAGCAATGGCGTGCTCGCAAGACCGCGGTTCTCGAGCTGCCACCGTGCGAGGGAGCGACGAGCATAAAGTTTCTCCTCCACGGAGTACCGCACCTCCTCCTCCGGCCACAACCACCGCCGCCGGGCGGGGCCATGTTCCCGGCGCTGACGGACCTGGAGATCAGCGGGGCCACCATGGAAAGCAGTGCCCTAGGAGCCCTCGTGTCCACGCAGTGCCCGTGCCTGCGGAAGCTCAGGCTGGCGTTGCTCACGCTGGTCGCAGGAGTCTGGAGCACGTGCCCTCGTTTCGTCTTCGCCGACTACGGGCGACATCTCCGGCGGCTGGAAGTCATGCGGTGCTCTGCCATGGCACCTCTGATGCGGTGGTTCGACTCGGTCGACGAGCTGCGACTCGCCTACATTGTGCGTCGCATTCGCATGCATGCATTGACTATTATCGGCTTCTGTCGTCCGGTCGTCGAATCCTTCTAGTAGCAATTAATTCGTTGAGCTATTGGTTCATTTGTCAGGTACCAGAAGACGGATGGAACTGGAAGAGATTCTTGGATGACGCGACCAATACTCTTCCCAAGTGCTCAACCTTGTGGGTATCCTCAACCGGGAATAACCATGGCTTTGTACCAATCGTGCTGCGTCTCCTCAGGAGAGGGAATGACATAAAGAAGCTGTGTATGTCATACACATACATACCCTCTACGGTAAATTTCGAAGTTTACTTAGTTGTTAAGTTTAGCTGGAACTAAGTTGCTTGATTTTTGATAGTTTACAAAGAAATTTGACCAGATTATAAGGAAAACCGGGCCAAAATAATTTTCGAAATTTGATCCATTTTTTGAATTTGGATCAGTCGATTTCTTTGGGAAGGAAGAAGGAGGCAAGGCCTCATCGAAGAACGAGTTGTAGCCGGCGGAGGCGAGTCCGAAGGTTGGTTCGGGTGCGGGTGGGTGGGAGGTGGGGTGGGGGGCTTGTCAAGAAATTATGATGGTGTGCCGGTTTAGAGAGATGGCCATGGGTGGGCAACATGGTGGTAAGGGAAGGGTGGGGTGGTGGAGGCAGGCGGATCGGTCTGGGATGGATCGTTGGCGGTCAGATGAAGAAGATAACGATCTATTGGATCTTGATCCAGTGCTTGATATAGAGGGGAAGAAATTGATTGGTCCTCTGGAAAAATTCAGGCAATAGGTCGCTCCTTTATTTGTTCAAGTTCTCCATCTCTCAGGTGGCGACTGAGAAATTGTTAGTCGATTAAGTTTGAGGACGGGGTGTCGACCCGTTGGCTGGGCAGCCCACCCAAGTTCGAGTCCCGGCGACGCGCGGTGCTCACGGAGTTTCTCCTATAAAGAAAAGCCAACAAGGGTTAGCCCTTGAGTTGGTCTCATTTTTTTTAAAGTCGATTAAGTTGCATGTAAGAAAGTTTTTCTTTTTTTGCTGAAAACATCCGTTCCATTAACAAGTGTGTACAAGAACCAGTAGTCACCAAATCTCAATACAAAATCAGGAGCAAGCATCCAAACACCCCAAATAAGTACTTGAGAACTCGCGATATAGGAGTCTGACTGCAACCCGTGTTCCACAACGAGTGAAGAGCTCCTGAAACAGGGATACCGCGACAACGTGAAGAACGAAGATCACTAAGCGAATGGGCAAAACGAAATACTAAAACAAGGAAAATTCAAGCGAATGAAGGCCTTGATCTTCCGGAAGATACCCCATTTGACGCCATGTCATGTTCATTGCCTTTTATAGCTTGTACGAGGAGTTGCATGTCCGTTTCAACGTGAACCTTTGGCATGCGTTGCACAAAAGAGTATCATATAATGCTATTGATTTGGTATTCTAAATGTTGATATATTTTTCTGTAAACTTGGTCGAAGTAATAAAGTTTGACTTTGAAAAATCTAATATGCCCCGTACTTTAGAACGGAGCGAATATTTCGCATTCTACCTAGGAACAAAGACTACCTTATTTATTAGTTCTTGCAGTAACACATATTATAGTGACTGTCTTAATTCTTGAAACCGTTCATGTTTAACCACCCCCGCTCTATCTGATTTGGTGGAGGCATTTTTGTGTCAATTTCAAGGATGGTACGGTACACAAAGTATATTGTATTTTACTTCTCTGTATCAAAATATAAGATGTTTTTGCAGTTCAAATTGAACTGAGAGTAGTTACTAAAAACTGGGATTATATATACAAGTAATGGTTTGTTATTATAAATTCCCACTTTTGGAATGACTTCTCTGTTGTCTTATTTCTGATCTATATTTTCCTTGCTCTTTTGGATTCCCCTGTTTTCCCAAATGTTTCATATTCCTTTCCATTTTCCGTTTTTATTTGTATAGTTACCTTGTTTTATGTGTTTTTATTGGATTTGATCCAATTCCCCCCAAAATCTGGATGTCGCTGATGCTGTTGCTTTTGCCCGCATGGATAATGCGCACAAAAACAATGTTTGAGACTTGAGGATTGTCTTGTAACTATATTGGTGTTCAATGTGTTACGTCCATATAGCCTGCGATAATATGCTTAACCTCAGTTATGTTTTGTCCATGAATAATATATACTCCTCTCTAATAATAGAGTTATTATTTATTTTCCAGATTTTTGGATCGCCAATGCGTCCTTGTCACGCACCAAAGAGTTCCATGGCGGACAACACCATCCTTGATTCACTTGAAGAGATAGAGATTGATTATATGAAAGGATCAGAAGATGTATTTGTGGAATTCCTAAAGCAGCTGATATCCAATATATGGAGCATGCCAAAGCTGAAAAGTGTGGAAATCAACATGTTGCACTCCCCTTCTTCCCTGAACGACGTGGTACACGAGAGGATCAGCGCCATGTTCCCTCCGAATATCAGCGTCAGATCAAATGCGTTTCCCAATGGAAGACCGCACCAGATTATTTGAAGCTATTATTTCTACATAACCTGCGTTTTTCATTTTTCAATTTTTTGTTGAGAAACTACCTGATATATACGTATCTGAGATTGGACCATGTGTAGAAAATTGAGAACATAAATACTCCCTCCGCCCAGATTAGTTGTCTTAGATTTATCTAGATACGAATATATATATAGACATTTTTTAGTAGACGGGGTACTAATTTGAGGCGGAGGTATTGAACATATAAACCACGCTAGAGTACCCGCCATTCTAGGGGCACTCCTCGCGCGAGACGTTTTTGACCGCAGGATGAATTCACCACAGTACATTTTTGGCTCTGGCAGATGGTCAACCGTTGGCCTTTTCTCACATTAGTGTAAGCTTATAGAGAGGATGATGGGTGGGGCTCGTTGGTTGTGGGGTCATGCGACTGATGTGAGTTTCCTCCAGTTTTTGGTACGCGAGAGCCCCCCGCAGCCGCATCCCTCTTCTCGCGCTTCTTCCTCCCCACGACCCCACCTCGCCCCGCGCCGCCATCTCCGCCTCCTCTCTCACGTCCTCCCTGCCGCCATGGCCTAGCCCACCCTCGTCATCGACCTTCCCAAGCCCACTCTCTCTCGAGGGTGCTGCTGGTTGCAATCTGGACGAAGAAAAAGAGACCCTGGAGAAGTTAGAGCGTCCTGGTGGTGGCTAGATCGATGCGGTCGACGACGAGTGCCAGTGAGCGACGGGGAGGCCCCTACCTCTCCGCACCTTCTCCCAGGTTCCCGATCTGGAGCGGGTGGGACGGACACCGGCGAGGCCAGCCTCCCCTTGACACGAAGGTACTCCCCCTCTCCCCTTTGTGCCCACTCTTTCTTCCCCGACCCCTCTTTCTTGTTACACACAGCCATTGGGGCAGCACACCATATGAATCCGAAGTTAATCACGTGCTTCTTGCCCCCCCTCGCTCTCCCCCTCTTCACACGTACTCTCCTGGATTTAGACAGATTTGATTTATTCTTGTTTCCTTTCCAGATTTAATTTCATCCTTGTTTCCAAGCTCTTCCCTTGCATAATCTATTAATTAATGACTTGTACATACGTATTTTATCATGTCTACTGATAATCTCATCACATTACAATTCATACATGAGTTTATTTTATCTTGTCTCCTTCAAGTTTGTATTTAGGCTGTTCATTTTTCCTTTTTCAGATGTATGCCATGTATGTGTAGCCATGGTTCTGAAACACCCCCATTCCTTCTCTTCCTATCAATTTTCTTTGATTCAGTTATTTGACTAAATGATAATGTATGCCCCAGGGTTAATTAGTACCTAAAATGCTACCTTTGGTTTGTGAAAAAGATCTAGAGTGGCTTCTGCAGCTCCTGTTATGTTTCATTGATTCAGTCATGTAGTAGGATAGTTCCACTGGATTTTACTAAATGGTTTTGTAGCTTTACTTAGTGAAAATGCCTCAATTGGTTTCTGCAACATTGCTTGTCTGTTGGCAGCTGGAGCATACTTGGTACATGAGCCTTGCCGTGAGTGGTCGTGCACGTGCAACGGTGACCTCGACGAGCAGGGCAATGTCCAGACACGAGTAAGGCACCAAAGATGACTGGAAGCACTCAAAAAAGTTTACCACGCTGGAGCTATGTCAGGTACCTACTGTTCTTTTATGTTGTGCGTTTTCTATTTCCCATCAGAAACTCATACCATAATCAATTTGCAGGTTGTATGAGGGCAGTTAATGAATATACTTGCGACCCTTTTACTCTCAGGTAAATCACTAATTATTACATGCTCTTTCGACCCTTTGTGAAGATAGAACGGAAATATCAGCTTCACTCTGCATTTCTTATAGATGTACCTAGGAGAAATGCAGAATTAAGAAGAGCTATTTTCAGAACACCACTATCTGTATCTCTCTATATATGCGGAACTCAGAACTCTTTTTGAAGATGGATGGATGAACTCCCTTTCCATCTCTGCTTTTTGTCAGTACATGATTGTGCACCTCCTATGCCTGCTTAATTGTGTGTTCATTTTGTTAATCAAGAAGCATATGATTTTATGGCTGGGTACGTTGAAAATATATAAAACCTTTCTTCTTTTGGATAATCTGTTTCCCTTTCGCTAATCTTTGTTACTTGCCTACACATCTATGCATACTATTCACTACTGCTACCAATCCCATGCTTGTTTGTTCAGATACTTGAATGGTGGAACATGGCTTTTGTTCGATGGCGATTTTCCATTCTTTGTATGTGTTGCATTCTTTTGTCCAAAAATAGAGATGTACTTTCTGCAAGAAGAAAATGCTAAGTCTTTTACTAGCAAAGATGTCGATCTTGCACATTTATCTTTCTACGCACAGTCTCACTATCATCTTGTGTAGTTTATTTATAGCGGTTGAGTACAGAATTTTAGCCCTCCTATTTTAGAGTATGAATCGGAATCTAAATCAGCAATTGTAAAAATGATCAGTAATTGTGCTTACTTTTCAGACTCTCCTCCTTTTTCTTGCTG
>NW_024110900.1:0-10370 GCF_003073215.2 Triticum urartu
GTGAAAAGGCTCAACCCGTAACCCACCAACCAGCCCGCGGCCAGCGTTACTCCCGCGCCTGGCCAGCGGTACTACCGCAAGGCCGCGCGGTACTACTGCTTGCAACCAAGCGGTACTATCGCACGGCTGTGCGGTACTATCATACCGACCCACGGTACTGCCGTGACCCTAGCACAGAACCGATGAACAGACGCACAGAAGCTGGGGGCGGAACTTCCGCACGCGTGGTACTACGGCGCCCCCCATGCTGTACTACCGCGAGGCAAAAGTCCCAGCCAGGGGGAAGGGAAACTTCCGTGCCTACTTCCGCAAATAAACGGAAGTAGCAAAAACCCGACATAGTAGTACTACGGAGGGGCGGTACTACTGCCTGACCGCATAGCGCGGTACTACCACACGGCGAAAGCGGTACTACCGCGGTAGGTGCGGACGTAAAAAATTACATCCGCTCCTACTACCGCAAAGGGGCGGCACTAGCCTGGTGGGCAGCGGTAGTGCGGCTCCAGGGGAGCGGTACTACCGTGGACACCAGTGGTCCTACCGCGCCACCGCGCGGTACTACTGCGGATGCCTACGGTACTACCGTTGACCCAGGAGCAGTACTACCGCAACCAACAACAGCAGCCAGTCAAAGGAGGCAGGAAAACGGAGGAAGCTCCAAGGAAGGAGGGGATCAAAAGGAGACGTGTACGTGATGATTCCACCCAAACCTTTCCAATACGGACCCCCTCTTAATAGTACGGCTTTCCTACGACTCAAATCCACCAAAAAGAAACGTAGAAAAGACGCCGTCTTTATCAGTCTTCGAGGGGCACCCAATCGTCTTGTGCCTAGCAAAGAAGTGTCTGGAATACTCATGGAACACGATTAGTCCGCAAATGCGCTGTCATCAATCACCAAAACACTTAGGGATAAATATGTCCTTACATCTGGGTTGGCCTACCGGAATCTTGGACAATCCGGTGTGCCCTGAGAACGACATATGTGCAGCTCCTATCGGGATTTGTCGGCACATTCGGGCGGCTTTACTGGTCTTGTTTTACCATTCTTGAAATGTCTTGTAATCGGGATTCCGAGTCTGATTGGGTCTTCCTGGGAGAAGGAATATCATTTGTTGACCGTGAGAGCTTGTGATGGGCTAAGTTGGGACACCCCTGCAGGGTTTTGAACTTTCGAAAGCCGTGCCCGCGGTTATGGGCAGATGGGAATTTGTTAATGTCCGGTTGTAGAGAACTTGACACTTAACCTAATTAAAATGAATCAACCGCGTGCGTAGTCGTGATGGTCTCTTCTCGGCGGAGTCCGGGAAGTGAACACGGTTCTTGTGTTATGCTTGAACGTAAGTAGTTCTAGGATCACTTCTTGCTTCTCTTCTCGCTCTTATTTGAGTAAGTTAGCCACCATATATGCTCAGTGCTTGTTGCAGCTCCACCTCATTTCCCCTTTCCTACCCATAAGCTTAAATAGTCTTGATCTCGCGGGTGTGAGATTGCTGAGTCCCCGTGACTCACAGATACTTCCAAACAGTTGCAGGTGCCGATGATACTAGTGCAGGTGACGCAACTGAGCTCAAGTGGGAGCTCGATGAAGATCTTGATAGTTGTTTTGTTTCGTTTCCTGTTGATCAGTAGTGGAGCCCAGTTGGGACGATCGGGGATCTAGCATTTGGGGTTGTCTTTCTTTATTTTGGTTCCATAGTCGGACCTTGATTGTATTCTGGATGATGTATGTTTAACTTGTATTTGTGTGAAGTGGCGATTGTAAGCCAACTCTTTATCCCTTTCTTATTCAGTACATGGGATGTGTAAAGATTACCCCTCTTGCGACATGCCTACCATGCGGTTATGCCTCTAAGTCGTGCCTCGACACATGGGAAATATAGCCGCATCGTGGGTGTTACATCCAACCATTTTCCTAAATATACTCCATTGAATTGGTCCGAAGTAAAATTTATACGTCCATTCGCCCTCCTTCCCACCTCTGTCTCGCACCTCCCACCCCCTCCCCCCCCTCCCCCACGCTGTCGTCGGTGACAAGTCCCTCCCTCTGCCGACTCCCATGTGCGCCACTGCCATGGACGAGCTCCGATAGTGCACCGTACTCTTGCACGCCGTCGCCGTCCCCTACGAGCATGTGCCGCTCCTGCTCGCCTCTCCCCTCCTCCTGCGCTCAACGCAGCACCACCGACACGTCGTTGACCAACTGCAACCTCAACACCACCAACGACACGAGCGTCCCGGCCCCTACTCGCACCCGTGTTGCGGGCATGACCCCGCAGAGAAGAACAGAGAAGTCAACCGCAAGGCTCCTCTCGACAGCGACGTTCAGCCTCTGCAGCGCCACCATTGCCTGCGGGTCGGCCTGGTTGTGGTTGGCGACCCAGAGCTCGAACGCGCCTTGGCCACCGGGGAGGGCGTTGTGACCGAGAGTCACGGCGTAGAGGCTGAAGTGGTGCCCGGCGTCGGCGTGGACGGCATCGATGAGGTACTCGAGCTCACGACGGGCCCCTTGGAGTGGTCCGCCCTCCGGCCTTGGGTAGTAGAAGGCGACGTCGATGGCGCTCGCGAGTGGCCCAGGCCAGTTGAAGAGGTTGTCAACGATCTTGGCGGCAGGGCCGAGGAGGAGCAAACCCATGCTATGGGACACGGTCTCGAGCAAGTCGGTGTAGATGGTCTTCGCTGCATTGATGGGCTCCTGGAGCAGCTCCTCCGCTCCTTAAAGAGCTTCGCAGCCTGCGCATCTAGGCGTTTCCGGCATGGTCACCATCATCGTGGACACACATAGTAGATGTTCGATGAAATGCATAAACCAAAAAGTAAGTTTACTCCACTAAATTTAAGAGTTCGGCTATGTCCCATCAAAACTTAGTGGAGTAAATTTACTCCACTAAAGGTTTACTCCATCGAACACTTCATTATTTATTGGGGATTGGTTAGAAAAGCCCTAAAACGTGTATGAGATGCGCCACTATGTATAAGATATCAATTGCACACCCTTTCAAAGGGGCCAAAACCCTCTTAACAGATGTCAAGACTACTTGAGGATTAAATATGAAACTGAACTCGATCATGAGAGTACTTGAGTCTAAGTGAAGGCCATTTAGCATAAATAATACGTAAACCCCCCACTGACTCACCCCATGCTAGCTAAGGTCAACCTCGGAGATCCTAAAAAGAAAAACATCGTTCACAATTTCTTTGCAACTTGGTGGTTGATACATGGACAGATGAAGGAGCCAGCAGGCATTCTTTTCTGTGCACGAATTGGAACGGGTTGTTCGTCGTGTCATAGTCAGCGTGCATTCTTCGGTGGTGTACTGATAACTACCGTACGAGTCGTCGCACAGTTGCGTTTCCTATAATTAAACACAATCACGTGAATTGAACATGTGCGCTTGGTTCGGCTTGTACGAGTCTTATGTGAACTCCCGGCAAAAAAGAAAAAGTCTTGTGTGAACGTACATTTATACTACTCCGTTCAATTTCTTTTAGACGGTCAAACAAAAATGTTCCGACCCTCAATGTTCATACTTGATTCATCTTTTTTTCACTTTTTGTCCCGCTTTAGACTACCACACTTGCATCGTTCACACTTCAAACCCTATAAAAGAAAAATAAATATTATTTACCAACTAAAAGCCATGGCTACCACTTTCGGAGCACATGAGTTCTTACATGTATTTTCTTTAACTAACACGGTGGCACTTTCAAATGTGACGGTGTTATCTTTAATGCGTCAAAAGTGTTAGAAGATTAAAGGTCCTAAGTTTTCATTTATTCTACTAGATAATTACCAGTGCGTTGTAACAGCTGTAAATATTCTATACCATGTTATTCCATGATTACCTTCAATATTAATGTGATTGTCCAAATGATTACTTCCTCTGTAAAGAAAATAAGACTTTTTAAATCACTAATAGCGAAGGTGGAATGTTGGACGAAGGACATGGTGTACGATAGAACCTTGCATCCTATTTAGTTATTATTAGGATTAGGATTAGCAGAAGATTAGGAGAGATAGACATTGTTTCGCTCTTATAGATTAGATAACTAGATGACGCGTTGTGTCTTAGGCGTAAAGCCTAGTTGCAGCCAAGGAGCCAAGCAACTTATGTATAACATGTTTTATGAATGATCTGCAAAAAGGCAAAAAAAAATTCAACCAAGAAGTTAGGTGACTATTTTAAAGATGTTTTCCCGACCTATGTGCACATGACTATGTTCATACTGTGTTTGTATTTGTATTATATGTATCAATGAGAGATAGTGAAGATCGTTGCCCATAGCTTTCTTTGATATTACATCAGTCGATTACTTCATCGGGTGAGTGATTTCTAAGATTTTATTCATGATCCGACTTTTCTTCATTTTGAAACTGTGAAAATAATGTTGAGTTTAAATGTGACTATTACTACCCACTACACACTTATGTACTATGTTGATAATTTTCACTCCAGAGGAAAATAACAAACGATATCACTACAATCTCGTGTGTTTTCTCATTGGCCGGCCAGTAGATCGCTCAGCAGGGCACCGGCGAATAAACATATTGTTGGAAATATGCCCTATAGGAAATAATATTCTATTATTATATTTTTCATGTTTAAAGAGTTTATATTTTAAGTTATAACCACTATGATCCTGGAATATGCGATTCAGTAGAAAACTCACATCCACATGTGAAATGACGAATGGTAAAACCTGATTCCTAGTCTCGCCTCGAAGAGTATCTACAGCCGGAGTTGGCAAATCCGCCCCCCTATACGTCTGCGGACCCGCCCGGGCACGCCACAGACGCTGACCGGGCACTCGCTAAATTCGGGCCTCCACACCCGCGTATCTCATATTCCGAACCCTATATCCATACAAATTCATGCGACTATTACGTAGATCACAAAACTGTCAAAATTGAGCGGAAAGGGGTATATAAACTGGTACCAAACATGCATAATTCACATAAACATCACCCAAAAGATCACCAAACGGGCTAGTCACACAGTTCAACGATCCGACACATTGTAACTACATACTACAACTATATTATAAACAAGACAGGGCGAGCTTCACCACTTCCTCGCCGGCCCTTTGCCCTTCCGGTCGCCGGCGCAACTGTAGCAGTTTGCGGCAGGAGGTGGGCCCATGTCGGAGCCGTCAGACCCGTCGGAGGAGGAAGAATCGGAGATGACTATGTAACCTTGCAAGCGCGGGATGACGCGGCCTTGCTTGCGCTTGAGCTTGGCCACCCTCGCCGCCTCTCCCGCTGTCTCCGCCGCCTCCTGCTCGGATTGCTCGTTGTCGAGCCGGAGCCTACTTGGTGTTGATTCCGCAGAGCAATGACCGGAGGTGGAGGAGGCCATCGGGCGGGAGGAGCAGATCGGGCAGGCCATGCAAATCCGCGCGTGGGGCGGGAAGGTCCAGCGCCGGCATCAATGCTGCGGCAACGGGCGACAGGTGCTGTCGCACCGGACTAGAGCTGCCACCCGTATCGACCCACAAGCACTCGAGCGCGATACGAAGCGACAACTCCTCCTCGTGTCCGGCGCTATTGTCAGAGTGGCTGCCGGTGCAGGACATACTCGCCAGGGCTAGGGATTTGGAGGATTGGGGAAATGGGAGTGTTGGGGAGGAGAGCAGAGCGGAGTGAGCTAGGGTTTCTGCCAGACGGGATTTTTTGTGGGGTCGGGGTGGGCCAGCGGTGGGCTGGGCTGACGTGACCGACGCGCCCGGGCGTGCCCGGGCCACCTTATATCTGCCCTATATTTGGGACGATATGAGGGGTGCCGGTCTTCTCGGGCGTTTGAGGGCCATTTGAGAGCTTTGGTTGGGTTGGTTTTTTGTGGCCGGTCAGTGACCGGACAGCCTGCCTCTGCATATGAGACAAATATAGGCTCTAAGACTAGGTCAAGTGTTGTTTGTGGTCATGTTTTTCGGATCTGGGATATCATTAAGTGTAACGGTAGTCCCATAACAAGTTTGACAATATGACGTTAGAAGAACGATCATATTGAATTGGCCCAACTTGTTTGTTACCGGGGGGTAGGGAAAAGAGTCGAGTCGATCGACCAAGATGCTACCATCACAAGTCAATCATTATAACACGCAGAATTAACGCATGCTTTAGTTCCTTAGACCATGGGAGTATCGTAGTCACTTCTTACCGTACGATGGACGTTGGGGTTGCTCAAACGTCATCTGTAACATAGTGGTCATAACGACAACTTACAAGTTCATCAGAAAGTTTGACAAGGGGCTAGATAGCTCAAGAGTGATATTTGCACCTCCGATGATGCAGAGATATTCTTAGGGCCCTCATGGTGTGACGACATCCATCATCGCGTGACCAGACACGGGTCACTAGGTCACAGGGATGCTGGAACATGTCAACAAGAAAGAAGAACAAAACCGGTAATGAGGAGACTAGTATATTGAGCATGAGATTGACTCAAGAGGATACCGATACATATCACATTGAATTTTGTAAAGTATCCCAAAGCAAAGGAAATAGCACACGATAACCAGAGATTCACTCGAATATTATTCGTGTATTCATAAAAATCAATATGGATGACTACAATTCCGCTATTGATCATTGAACGAAAGGGGTTTTGTTCATGTCTATGTTTTACCGAACCTACAGGGTCACAAGCTTAAGGGGATCATAATCTGCTGAGTATTAGTGGAGCAAGAGTTATGAGAAAAAATTTATGAAATAGTTTCATTAATAATAGAAACAGTTCAAGAGGAACCGGAAGAGTTCCAGAGTTACGGGAAGAGTCGGGGTTTACCGGGTAATACCAAGAATTGATATAGGTGGACAATATCTACGGAGATTTTAAACTAATAATAAAAGGTTCTAAAAATTATTAAGAGGGTTTACTATTTAATTAAATATCAACGGGCCAAAGAAAATGCTAAAAAGGCCAAGTGGTGGAGGGCCCAATAACACTCGGGGCGCCTTCCTAGCTTGTTAGACAAGCTAGGGAAGGCTGAATTAGAGGGGAACTCCCCCTCCTCTTGTGTAACACCCACGATGCGGCTATATCTCCCACGTGTCGGAGCACAACTTAGAGGCATAACTGCATTGTAGGCAATATTGCAAGAGGGGTAATCTTTACACATCCCATGTACTGAATAAGAAAGAGATACATAGTTGGCTTACAATCGCCACTTCACACAATAACATAAATATAGCATTACAATCATCCAGATACAATCGAGGTCCGACTACGGAACCAAAATAAAGACAACCCCAAATGCGTAAGGTTCCCGATCGCCCCAACTGGGCTCCACTACTGATTGTCTAGAAAGGAAACGTAGTATCGTCCTGATTCCTCATCGAACTCCCACTTGAGTTCAGTTGCATCTCCTGGAACGGTATCATCGGCACCTGCATCTGGTTTTTGGAAGTAATCTGTGAGTCATGGGGACTCATCAATCTCACACCCTCGCGATCAAGACTATTTAAGCTTATGGGTAGGTAAAAGGTATGAGGTGGAGCTGCAGCAAGCACTGGCATATATGGTGGCTATCATACGCAAAAGAGAGCGAGAAAAGAAGGCAAAGCACGTACGAGAATCTATGATCAAGAAGTGATCCTAGTCTACTTACGTTCAAGCATAACCCGAGACCGTGTTCTCTTCCCGGACTCCGCTGAAAAGAGACCATCACGGCTACACACGATATTGATTCATTTTACTTAAGTTAAGTTTCAGGTTTTCTACAACCGGACATTAACAAATTCCCATCTGCCCATAACCGCGGCCACAGCTTTCGAAAGTTCAAAACCCAGCAGGGGTGTCCCAACTTAGCCCATCACAAGCTCTCACGGTTGAAGGATATTCCTTCTCCCAGGACGGTCTGATCAAACTCGGAATCCCGGTTACAAGACATCTCGACAATGGTAAAACAAGACCAGCAAAGCCACCCGATGTGCCGACAAATCCCGATAGGAGTCGCACGTATCTCGTTCTCAGGGCAACACCGGATGAGACTAGCTACAAGTAAAACCAACCCTCAAGTTTCCCCAAGGTGGCCCCGCAGGCAGCTTAGTTCGGACCAACACTCAAAGGAGCACTGGCCCAGGGGGGTTTAAAATAAACATGACCCTTGAGTCCACGAAACCCAAGGAAAATGATAAAACCAAGGTTGGGCCTTGCTGGAGGAGTTTTATTCAACGCGAAATGTCAAGGGGTTCCCATTATAACCCAACCGTGTAAGGAACGCAAAATCAGGGAACATAACACCGGTATGACGGAAACTAGGGCGGCAAGAGTGGAACAAAACACCAGGAATAAGGCCGAGCCTTCCACCCTTTACCAAATATATAGGTTCATTAAAGTAGACAAGATATAATAGTGATATCCCAAAAGTAAACATGTTCCAACAAGGAACAAACTCCAATCTTCACCTGCAACTAGCAACGCTATAAGAGGGGCTGAGCAAAGCGGTAACATAGCCAAACAACAGTTTGCTAGGACAAGGTGGGTTAGACGTTTCACATGGCAATATGAGAGGCATGGTAAAGCATGTGGTAGGTATCGCGGCATAGGCATAGCAATAGAGCGAGCAACAAGCAAGCAACGATAGAAGTGATTTCGATGGTATGGTCATCTTGCCTGCAAAGTTCTCCGAGTCGACGTAAGCTTGATCCTCGTAAGCGTACTCAACGGGTTCCTCGATCACGTACTCGTCTCCCGGCTCTACCCAAAGCAAGAACACAAGCAAAGGGAACCACGATCAACCACGGTGCAATTCGCAAGCAACATGATGCAAAACATGGCATGATATGCGGGATGTGATATGCAATGCATATGCATCCTTCGGAAGGGAAAGATTGAACCAGGCCTCAACTTGGAAAAACAAGAGTGCCGCTGGAAATATGAGTTGATTTCGGTCCAAATCGATATAAAGATCACCGGAATCGGATGCACGGTTTGCAGATGGCAAGCAAAACAATAATGGCACTAAGTTGCGATTAACAGCACGATGCTATCTAAATGCATCAAGAAAAATAAGCTACTGCACTCTAACATAACAAAAAAGCACATGGCAGTGATCCACTCAAGATGCTTGACAAAATATGAACACTGAGCTACGGCTAGTTCACAAAATAGCAGGTGCAAACAAGCATGGCAAAAGTGCAAAAGATATCAGGTTCACAGACTTTGTGAAAATAACATGTCAGGATTTGACATCAGGCAGCAATGTTTAGAGCAAGATAACAACATGCTACAGGAACATATCATGGCAAACCAAGGCATGGCATGAAACTACTCAAAGCATATAACAAAAGTCCCTTACTGACCATAAGCCAAAAGGGATCAGAAAATGTAATGGCACCCATGTAAACATAGCAAGTTTCGTTAACAGATTCAGACTTAGCAGAAAACTGGACATGGCAAAAACAGAGTTACATAGGCATGTTTGCGAGCTTGATGCACTCACCACAAGGCATTGCATGATAAACTAAGCATACACCCAGCAAGAAGACATGACCAATAAGCTAACCATGGCAAGAACACTCTCATAGCATGCATGGATCAACTACAACAACCTCGGCAAAATTGATTAACACGTAAACAATCTACCAGGAACATTTTATAGCAAAAGTAGAGCAATATTGAGTCATGCTAGGGTACTCCACAATTGCAAACAAAGACATGGATGGATAGAATATAACAATATCTCAAAATCATCCTTACTGAACATGCTCAAAAGAGGCATGGATCACTCTGTAGCAACAAGAATACATGGCATAAAAATAACATCAGGGAAATGAGTTAGAAGAATTCTAAGTCCCTGAAATCAGCAACATCACGAGAGCTACTTTGCATGCTTGTGCTAGTCACCACAGTGATCACAAAAATACATACACCCCTATAAACATGGCATGGCATAGCCAAAAAAACACATGTGGGGCTCAAGTTCATAGGAGGCACACATTAAACATGGCAAAAATGACAAATGTCCATAATCTGCTAAGAATCAGAGCCTAACATTACATAGCACTCTTGCAACAGCACTTAGGGCATCAAGATGAACTCAAATGAACATGGTGCAATGGAATGAAATGATGTGCACATCCAGACGAACAATTTGATATATCACACGTGCAAAAGGGAGCTAAGGATGCAAAGTTATGACATGATGAACGTGGCTAAAAATGTTGGGGACTTAGGCAGAAAACTGGGGCAACATCTAGGGTTTACTGTAGCCAGATCCAGATCCGGTGGGCACGAGAACCGAGGATCGATGGGGCTTCTCGCTGGAGTAGAAGGTGGCCGCCGGAGTGGTCGAGGATGCCGGATCTGACCCTCCCATGGCCGGATCTGGCTGGAGGACGGCGGGGCGAGGTGCGGGACCGCGAGGCGG